>NC_059201.1:17559544-17859544 GCF_020615455.1 Coregonus clupeaformis | reverse complement strand
GAACGTCAGCTGAAATTGGCTGTGGCTATGAACAAGCCTCTGGTGATCCACTGCAGGGACGCAGACGATGACCTGCTGCTGATCATGAAGAAGTGTGTGCCCCGGGACTATAAAATCCACAGGTCAGTGTCTGCATGTGTGTGTGTGTCTCAGTGATACTGTTCATGGGAAATTCCACAGTAACAGAATTACAATTTGACTCAGTTTTTTCACTTTAAAATGTATGCCAAACAAAAACCATTGATTTCAAAGTTGAACAATCCATACTCTATAGACGGGTTAGCATCACGAAAACGATGCGCACGCTTCAATGGGGCAGAAGTCTGCGTGTTGTTGTGATTCTGGATGGCCAGATAGCTAGCAACAATGACAAGAAGCTGCCATGTGGGGAATTGTAGGGTGCTCGTTTCAGCTTGTTTTCTTGTTCTTGATACCATGTCTTGTTGTGACTGATGTCATGTCTATGCTAATATGGCAAAAATTCACTAGCTAGCTAACCAACAACTGTAACGATGTATTTGAGAGACAACAAGTGCTCATTGTGCAAATGTATTTATGTTTTCAATAAACATTGGAGACTAAATATAGTTTACATGTTGTCAACAATCTAAGCCAACCCCGTCTGTTTTGCCCCATAGTTGCACACGCGTCGGTTTTGTTGCTAAACAACCAACCCGTCTATGCACAAGGACTGCTTTGAACAACTTCCACAGAAAAATTTACAAAAACGAATTTAGTGGAAGAACTTTGCAAACAGAATTATGGTAAAATCTCCCTCAGGTTTGTATGCGACCACATTTTCCAAAAAATATCTGCTCCGAATTAAGATTCCAAGATGTCTGCAGAAAGAATGCGGTGTCAGCTATGACTTACTGTAATTCAAAAACAGAAGTGAAGTGGATTTACACCCAGTAACAGAATTACATAATGGGTCCCTGATCTGTACTACACAGAAAAGCATAAATATGCATATGAATGTCATTGTCCATGTTTCACAAGTTTGGACATCACAGTAGAGTGGAGTATAGTTCAGTAGAGTACATTACAATATACTGTACTCTACTTTCCTTTACTGTAATGTATTGGATTGTACTCTACTGTGCTCTCACTGTACTGTGCTATCCAAACTTGTGAAACATATCTATGATAGGTTCGGATTTGGTCCAGTCCGCTCCATCTGTGGACGTTAACATCAACGCCAGAGTGGACTGACCAAATTTCAACTACTTTTCAACGTCCATGGACGTCCGGTGTCGGTCAGTGCTCAGGGGGTGAGCTGCTGGTTACAGTAAATTGAAAAAGAGGGGGCTCATTGGTAGGTGTCGGTAAGAGCTGGGAGAGGTGACATTATCTGGAGAGTGAGAAAGGCGGGGAGATGGAGTGGTTGTCCAGACTCAGGCTGTTTTAACACTTGGTTTGACCACCAGATGAAAGAGAAAGAAAACAGTTATCAGCTGAACATAAGTGTGACAGTGGAAGGGAGGAGAGTAGCATGTGACCCAACTGTGGGTTGTGACTTATGATTTCCTGTTGTAGCCAATTCAGTTGCTGTAATTCCATTACTGATGTTTTGGTAATTCCGTTACTAATTTTGTAACAGAATGACGAGTTTTAATCACATAATAATTCATAAGAAAAATTGATATCAGTAAAATCACTATAACTAATTGGTACGTCTACCATTACTTTTATTTTCTTTTACTTTTATTATCTTCACTCCTCATGAGGGAGAGAAATTAGAAAAGATCTTAAAGGGATTCTCCAGTACTTTTGTATACTTTTTAGCCAGTAGTTCTGAAAGTAGCGCCCACGAGCCAAAGGTGGTCCCCGAAAAAAAACATGTGCACCATGTCATTGCTCTCTTTCTCGCTCTGTGTGTGATTTTTGCTAGCTGTCACTCAAATGGCGAGGGGCTGGAACTCAAATTGCTAGGGGGTTGGCCCACGTGGGTGGAAATGTAGGGGAAATGGCGCAACACAGCTTCCAGAAAACATTCGCTTTCAATCTAGGGATTTCATGGCTAATTGAGGTAAGTCAGTAATTCTGCTAATAGATTATGCATGTATGAACTACACATTGAAACATTCAGCCTAAAGCGGGAGGTTTAAAAACAAATACTTACTAGTCGCCAAACTACCGGAGTATGTCTTTAAAGATATGTGGGTTTTTGGTGACAGAATTACAAGGCACAAGGCAATGTTTCTTAAACTTACATTTGTCTTTCTTTTCCACAGACACTGTTTCACCAACAGTTACCCGGTGATCGAGCCCTTCCTGAAGGAGTTTCCCAACCTGTGTGTGGGCTTCACGGCCCTCATCACCTACCCCAGGGCACACAAGGCCCGTGACGCCATCCGCAAGATCCCCCTCGACCGCATCCTCCTGGAGACAGACGCACCCTATTTCCTGCCCCGACAGGTACACACAAACAACACACGACAACACAACACACATTTGGGAGGGTGGTTCGATGGGCACCGATTCACAAGCTAGAGGTATACAGATGAAAGTTGAAGGTTGACAGTGCATGTATGTAAATCGTTTCTGTTCTCTGTGTAACGGTAGGTTAGTAAAGATGTCTGTAGGTTTGCCCACCCAGGCATGGGTATTCACACGCTGCGTGAGATCAGCCTTCTGAAGGGAGAGAGCATCACCACGGTGCTCACCACGATCCGACGCAACACCACCCAGCTATACGGCATATGACCATGGCGACAGGGAAGGTCACCACGGAGGCCATGACTACCACCCTTGTAGCCATGGAAAGTTCAAGGTGTAGCTGTGATGGCGTAGTGACCTGACACGCACTCGGTCTCCTCAAACATAGGTAGCCTCATGGAGGAGAGAATAAGTGTTATTGAAGGTTCACATAAAATAATCAATAATAGTAATTCAAAATATATAGAATAAATCAACTGTATTTTTTCCAAGCTGGTTTTGTTCGCAGCCTGTGGCATTTAATGTCTAGAAATATATTTTTGCTTGTTAACACATTGCCGAAAAATGTATATAATAAAAAGGATATAGTTGTCAAGCTTTGTTTTAGCTGGCCCCAAGCCCCTGCATAGTTTTAGGAGTTAAGTCTGAAACCGAGGCTAGCTCAGTTTGAGCTTCACTCTGTTCTAAAAGATCCCAATGGTTTCACTATGATCTCACCCTGAACATAAGGCTACATATGCATCAACTGGAATCCAGATCTTTTTTTAATTTGATTTTTTACATATATTTTTTATTAGATTTGACGGATGCTTTAATTGGTTTCATTTTGGTGTTTGTAATCATTTGACTCTACCTTTTTGTTCTGCATTTCTTTTCCTCTTGTCTGCATGTTGTTTTGCTGACTTGTGATATGGCTTGGTTTTGATGCAGTCGATGTAGATGCCTTCCTTCCCTTCCAGGTTCCTTCCTCACTATCAAAGGATGTTATGTACTCATTAAAAAGCTTCCTTTTACTTTCTCCTGATTTTTGTGTGAATTGATACATGAGCACTTTGGTCCTTTGAATACAGCTCTTTCTCTCACGCGCCCCTCATTAAACTCTTCTCCTAAGAACATGGAGTCTGCTGCATTAGGCCAATTTACTCTCAGCTGGTAAATACCTATATATGAGGATGCTGGTGTACTCAGTGGTTGGTAATGGTAGGACAAGTATTAACCTTTTTTTTTTTAAGGTTAATACTTTACTGTTTGAAGTTCTACCTTATTTCCAGTCTGTTTTTATTTGTAGTTCGATGGGAAGGAACTGTGTATGCTTCAAGTCTGATACACAGTAAGGAAAGATGTTGAGTGTGTAAAGGGGTTGCAGGGGTTTGTATAGACTAGAGGGAAACTGAGTAGAATGTCCATATAGGGCCTTGTCTTATACAGATTTCTGTAATGTTTTGTATGGGGGGGGAACCAGGCTGAACATCTCTGGTGTTAGGGAGAAATAAGGTTGATTTATCTTCAAGATTTAATAGAGACAGGAAGTGGCTGAGTGACCGGTCCATTAGCCACTTCCTGTGAGCACGCAGAGCTGTATTAAGAGAGTTTAGCTTCAGCACTTCCATTTGAGAATGATTGACAGGAGCACCCAGTGACACATCCAGAGACACTACCATCATACCAGATCAAGGTGGAAAAGCGCCTAGGACAATGGGTTCAATGTGTGAATGGTACCTAAATGCCTCTACTGAACCCAGAGAAACCCATTACTCATGATTTGGAGTTATTCATTCCCACACACATCTCCCATGAAGCTGTTTTGTGGTGTTCTATATAGTTCCGGGTATGCGGGTACACTCTTGTAGGAAGGGCTGGCTTATATATGTGCACTTGCCGAACCCCTTCCAGGTGAACAAGCTGTGCCTGGAGTTAGAGAGAACACTTGAGAGGCGAGGCCTTCTAATACAACCCAATAAAACACAAATGTGGCCCACATGGTGCACTGCCAGAGGTGCCCTAGTTCCCCAGGTCTGAGTAGCAGCCTCTTCAGCTGACCTAAAACAACAGGATATTAAACAAGACACAAAGAGAAGAGAGTTCTTTCGTTCACTGAATACATGGTCATAATATAGCATGTTTCACAGGGTTATGTCAAGCGCCATATTCACTGCACTGTGTCTGTAATCTGACCAGAACAAATGAGTTCTACTTGCAGTAAACTCAGCTGAGGGGACTTATTTCTGGCAGATGTAGTGAGATCGATGGGCTGTTTCATATTCTCTTGGCCCTCAAATTCAGAATGTTTTGCCATGGGGAGCCGTGACCTAAAAAAGTCTGGTTACTAGAGAACTCTTTGAAGATAAGGATGAGAGATCTGTTCAAAGAAAGACCCAAAATAACCCAGGGAGTAATGAAGCAGTGTTATTTTATTCATCTTTTATAATTCAAACGATGTTCACACAGTAAATCTGGTATAAGACAAATAGAGAAAAGAAAGTTGGAGAACAGGAAATGGAAGGTTCTTCGTATTCTGTGTCTATGCCAAGTTGTGATCATTCTGAAACACAAAAACATGATTTTAAACAGTGCTGCTCTGGAACATTTAATGCACTCTGCTGTCTGTCTGGTGGTTTAGATATGACAGACGACTGTTCTTTGGCTCCAAATATGGTTCGTTCCAAATATGTGCTAATAAGTTGTTATAGCCACCGTCATGAACAGGCAGTTACTCTTTATCCAGTGGCGACCTGTCATTCAGGGCAGGTGGGGCTCTTAGCAAAAAATGTTTTTAATGTTTTATTTTTGTTGTTGCCTGTTTTGCATGTTATTTTGGCATTAATACGTGTCACATATCAGTTTGCAAACAATGTTTAAAAAATAATCATTGAGTTAATTGTTTCTTTTTTGCTTTCTTGAGTAAGGCAGCTCCAAAATGCAGGTGTTTCAGCCTAGCTCAGTGCTTTCTGTGGTGGTGATGGGGCAGCCAGCGGAAAATACGAAGGGGTTGGTAAGGTTCTCTATTTGCGCCGTGATTGTCTCAGTGTTCTGTCACTCATGGGGACACTACGTCACTGCAAAATCTACAGGGAGAGCTCGAAAATGTAAGCCCTTTGGGTCTTGCCATAGTTTTACATTAGAAGTGCCCATCCAAGAAGGCTCAAGGTCATTGGCAACAGATATAATTACATAAAATCACATATCTACTGTAGCTTTGATTGGACTGATCATGTCAACATCATACTTTCAAAATCTTAGCTAGCAAGCTATACAAGCAGTCATCATCATGAATCAAGTCGACAATCTACTGGCAAATCCTTTTCAATCCTTGTCATAGGAAGATAAATGATAGATAAAACGTATCTTTGCGCATCAGCCATAGGACATTAACATTACACAACAAGTTGGAAATAGCAAATTCAACAATGAGTGGTTTGGAAAGAATCAGTGGCTAACTGCAAGCGTTGCAAAGCAATCACTGGCCTGCTATTCAGTGGAGAGGGTGTGTGGTCCAAGTCTGGGTTTAAGGGTCTCTTTTCCAAGCTTAAAAGGATAAACATTCACATGCAACACCATGGGCCAGAAAAGGTTCAATAAATTGGCCATGCTGTCAATCCAGCATGACTTCTGCCGCGTTCAAAACAACTGGAAACTCGGAAACAGGGTTAATCTCAGACTTCAGTGAGTTCAAGACAACTGAGAACAAGCTCCTAGACTCGGAAAATACGTTTTGAACGGTCATCCAACTCTGAATTCCAAGTCGGGATTTGGGAACTCTGGCCTCTTTCTAGAGCTCCGACCTGAAGAGCACTGACGTCATGATTCAACCTTATTTTTCCCCCGAGTTCCCAGTTGTCTTGAAAGCACCATAAATCCAGAGAATGCCAGACTTTGATGACAAAGTTTGATGACTAAATTTGCCCACAAGAACGACCACCACGCCGCCTTCCTGTTCAAGTGAGCACAGCACAACAATTTGAGTCCAAAAATGTATTGTATGCTGCTGCATAAATGATGTAATATGCCAGGGAGATATGTATACTGTAGCTAAGAAGTAATATTACATGTTTGTTGTGTAGTAAGCTGTTAGTAGCCCATGTGCCTCACCCTAATAATCTGGTCCCTTTCCTCATAACTTAGCCTACTGTTCTGACTTGGTGGTGCACAGCCTATAGTCTGTTTAAGGGAAATGTCATCCTCAAATATTGTAATAGCTTTCATTGTCTGCTTATATGCACCCTTTATTTATCCTATGGTTCTGACTTGGTGTACAGGGAGAATACTGTAAGAATGGCCCATGTTCTGAATTATGTCGCTGTACATTTAGAAAGTGCTGAACAAATAGTTAGATTGACTACATCCGTTTTAGCTCGCTGATTAATGTCTTAATCGAAATTACGGATTACCTCTTATCTGCTCATCGTTCCCTTATACAATAGTATGTACATCTCAATTGTCAGTAGAAACCACATTTGTTTAAGCAAGTCAGCCAAATCAGCTGTTTTTTAAAAGGCAGTAAATGAGGCTGAATTAACTGTTTCGCTGCCAGACAATGCTCTGCTGATAGCCAGGTGTAGCAGTGGTAAGGTGTTGGGACTGCTGTTGGGACTCTGCTGTTGGGACAGCTTTATGTAGGCCCTATCAGTTTGTGGGCACTGTTTGTCACCGTTATACTGCAATTAATGTATTGTTTAGTGTTGTGTAAGGGCTTTGCTGGTATGCATGAAAAATGTTTTTGTAGTTTGCCCCACCAGGATTTACAGGCTAAAATCGCCACCGTCTCTATCCAACTCGAGTAGTAGTACTGTATGTAAGGTCAAATGTCAGAGCAGGGCACCTGCAGTGGCAGTATCTCCCAGGACGTCCTGTAGGATCTTCTGCAGCACGGCACCATACTCCTGGAACTCCTCCTCACTCATGGTGATGCCCATCTCAAAAGGAGCCTTGATCTGAGGACAGGCAGAGCTGATCAGTATCCAAATTAAACCTAGCCCTTATCCCTTGGCACGTTATGTAGTTTTGAAAGCAACAGATAGGGATAAGCAAAATGTTAATAAAGCCATTTTAGACACTGATAGGCTGAGTGGATGGTAGGGGCATTGGGTTGATTTGGAATTCAGCAGCAGTGTTGGATTTGTAGAGCTATTTTTAAGAGGTAAATCCGTGTGCATCAGCAACCTTCTTTGTGTCACTCACCGCAATGTGTTTGTCTTCCTGGCGAAGGGGACCCTCAAACAGCTTGGCAAAGCTCTCAGTGTCTCGCCGACCAACTCGAGGGGGCTTCCCTTTACCCTGCAGGGCCGTGACAGTGAGTAACACACTACCTTATTCACACATTTACTATAACATTACTCACACACGCACACACACACATTTTTCACACAATTCATTAACCTTACACACAAACACACGTCTGCTACACTTTACCTGTCTTACCTGTGGTTTCTGGGAGGGGCTGAGGAAGCTGGAGCCTGCACTGACTGACTTGGCCCACAGAGCCAGAGTACACAGCATCAGCATCATGAGACCTGTGTTTCTCTTCAGTAGCATGATGGATGGCTGTTTAAGCTTCGTAGAGAGAACTCACCAACTACAAAATAACAACATTTTTAAAGCACTGTATATTGTGATGCGTTTACCCAAAGCATTCCTATGGCACAATGTGACATACATTTAACTTGTGTATAAATTAATCGAGATACCAAACCCAAATATAATCTCCTCTGATATCTTATTTATTGAAAACGAATTGTTATACTCACCAGATATACCTTGGACATTGATATGGTTGGACTATGGTCTCTTTTCACCTTATATACCCATTCTGATGTTTACCTCTGAGACATTTGGAATCCAAACACATATTTGCTTCCATGTTTGCACATTAAAGCAAATACAGTCATAGTTGATGGAACTGGGAATAGATTGTTCAAATGAATAGATTGTTCAAATGTTTGAATAGATAAAATAACAAGAATAGCACAGTTGCAACCTGGTAACAGAAATGTTCTTGCTGATTATCACCTTTAATCATAGTATTATGATGACACCACACTGTCATGTGGGTTTTTGACCCTTTTAGAATGTGTACCCATACCTGAGCAACTGTTTGCTGGTCCATCAACAGAAACATTCTGTATATCCTGAGTCTACAATAGACGTATTCACTGTCCTATGTACTGAAATATGCCAAGAACACATTATCTCAACGTTCAGTTGTTCCATTCTTTGTCAGCTATAATTGGCAGAATGTTGTGCTTCATTATAAGCATCGAAATTGTATATTTCTGGTTATAAGATCTTTAAAAAAAATGTATATTTAACTCTGCATTGTTGGAAAAGGACCAGTGGGTAAGCATTTCACTGTTAGTCTACGCCTGTTGTTTATGAAGCATGTGACAAATAAAATTTGATTTGATACCTGAGACATAGTAAATGAACTATCTCTGTCTATACTTGCAGTCTGATATACATATACATATATAACATAACTGCATGTTCAAGAGCCTAAATCCATGATGTGATTAACCAAAAACAAATTATGACAACATTGAAAGCGTCAATAATAAATAAATAAATAAGACTGACACCGCTAGGTGGCAGTCCTGAGTCTACTTAGCTAGCTACTCCTAAATTATCACGTGATCCAAACAACATGGTTGCTTCGAAGTTGTGGATTGTTTGCCTTTCACTAGCTAGCTGACTTTGAGCTAATATATCGAAATCTAACAACCATGGATAAAAAGAAAAAGCAATTTGCTGTGACTGCTTCATCGGTGAGTTGTTTAGAATAATTCATATTGTCCAATTTTCGGTCAGCAGTGTGTGAACCATAGCTAGCTGGTTAGATAACGCCGGTAACATAGCTAGCCTAGCCAGCACGCCAACACATAGCAAGCTAGGATACTGTACGATACTCTTTTCTCTGAAGCTGGTTGAGCTCAAAGCTGAACTCTACAGAAGACAAGAGCAATTCCAACATGAAAAATTGGTGCAAGATGCTGGGACTAGTGCCAAATACCCCCAAATCAAGGTATGTATTGAACTTTGTACAGGACAGAGACATGTAATCAACCTACTTCGCCTCCAAAACGTTCATTGGGTTTTTGTCCCTTTGTAGAAATCTAATGTATGGATCAAACAGAATGGGGGTGTTTCAGCGCGGCCACAGAAAGATGTGGAACAGGTGGCAGAGGAAGAGAACAACCTTGACAAGGTAAAGTGAGTACAAAGTGATGTACTACACACTGACATCATATTTACTACACCATCACTGCCTTCTATTAGAGCTCATTGCTGTTTACCATTTCTCTCTTTGCCCACAGGCGCAAGCTAGAAGAGAAGGCTAAACTGTATGAGCAGATGACCAAAGGAGACTTTCCTGGTATAGTGTTGTCATTTGTTACACTGGTCAAGAAATGCTGTCATATGCTGTAGTTAAGGTTGACATGTGAAGGCCCTGCATATGCCTTTTGAATTTCTCGCATTGGAATTACTGTCCTCTTTTCCATTGTGTCAGATGAGGAGACAGAGGGACTTTTCCTGGTGGATTTCACCATGAAGATTATTGACAAGAGGAGAGAGAATCATGCCTGAGGATAGAGAGAGCTCTTCCCCCAACCCACCCCCTGAGAACCCAGGCGAGGAATGGTAATGTCTGCACAGCAAGAAGCCCCAAACTATTGTATATCTCATCTATAGCAGAGACAGAGTATTGGACTGTAGATGCCATTGAGTGGTCGAGGGTTAGGAATTGAAGAAGCCGTTGTCTGATTCCTCCTTAGGGTGGATTATGTGGATGCTTTGGGACAATCTCGGAAATGAATGAAGAAAGACCTACCAGTGTTCAAGAAAATGGACCAAGACTTTCAGGGAAAAGGGTATATTTAACTCTGATCAAACATGGAAGTGAATGTACGTTTGTTCGTAGATGTTAGTGACAATACTGTTCTGAGCTTTTTTTAATTTGTATGTTTGTGCTTGTGTTTGTGTACACAGACGTGACCCGGCTGAGAAGGACCTACTGTCAGAGGACATGCGTAGAGAGCTCAAGAGGTGGGAGAGGGAGGAGGAGGAGGCCATGAACAGGCCTGTGGGACTAATCCACTATGAGGACATCAGGGAGCAAGGTTGGCATGGCACTGGTTTCATAGATACAGTAAAGTACTTATCAAACTGTATTTACTGTACTTTTTTAACCAAACCCTGAGAGGTGTGTTCTCTGTGGATTGACTTGTCTCTTCTCTGATCTCTCGCTCTCTTCCTCCATCTCTCACTCTGCTACTTTTCCTCCCCGTTCTCTCTCTGTCTGTCCACGTCAGAGGCCCGTGAGCTGGGTGTGGGCTACTTTGCATTTTCTCAGGACCAGGAGCAGCGCAGGAAACGGAAAGAGACTCTGGACATGCTCAGAGACCAGGTGAGTTGCTCTCAGCCTCCGCAACCCCTGAGATTAGGACCTTCTTATATTACTTATCTATTCATTTAAATGACTGAGTTTGAAGCAGATTGTTGATGTTAATTCCAGTTTTTAATTTGATATTTTTTCTCGCTCCTTTTCTCACTCCCTCTCTTTCTCTCAGACGACAGACCAGTGCAGTAAGAGGGAGCAGCTGAAGGAGAAGAGGAAGGATCTGCTGAATGCTTGGCTGGCCAAGGTGAGGCAAAGGAAGATGAAGAAGACTAAGTTGGACAGAACAGAGGACGACCAGGGAGCTGGACACAACCAAGGTTAGAGGATCTCCCACAATAATACAGCATCAGGGACAATGATAGCTGATCAAACTATATTGTATGGCTATGACTGTATTCTTCAACAGACACATGCATACATACACGATAACATACGCACTATACACACGCGTACACATGGATTTTGTGTTGTAGATATGTGGTAGTGGAGTAGGGGCCTGAGGGCACACACTTAGTGTTTTGTGAAATCTGTTATAAATGTATTTTAATGTTTTTAAAATGTTATAACTGCCTTAATTTTGCTGGACCACAGGAAGAGTAGCTGCTGCCTTGTCAGCAGCTAATGGGGATCCATAATAAATACAAATACTGCTCTATGTATATACTTTGGACTGTAGTGAATGCTGTTGTAAGTGTTGTCTCTTATATTACTTCCCTCAGAAGAGGAGGAGGACCTGATTGGGCCCCTGCCCCCATCGGATGAAGCCCCTGTGGAGGCCCCTGCAGTGAAGAAGGTGGTGGAGATCCAAGAGAGGAGAGACACCAAGCCAGAAGTACCCCACATCAGAGAGTGGGACAGGGGCAAAGGTAAACACTACTTCTTGTTTGTGGCTGACACGATTGGCATGGGTCTTTTTAGAATGAATGGGGATCATTGATGAATCACTGCCACCACACTGGCACAACATGTATAACATGGCAAAGTAGAGCAGGAAAGATCCAGGTGTAACCAAGGACTGCTTGCTGCATTCAAGGCCTGTCAGATCATCTCTGGTCATTTCCTCCAGTGGGACACTGAAGAGTGGTATGCTTCCAGGAGGGTTAGGTCATTAACTATCTTCTTTTTCCAATATGACACTTTCCTTTCCTAGTGGACTTTTTTGGACGAGTCGGCGGCGGGATGATAGGGAGTCAGAGTTCGCTCCTCTCTCTGTGTACTTCAGCGACGATAAGAGACAGGGCTACTGGAAATGGGCCAAACGGGAGCAAGACAAACCCAAAATGGTCTTCAAGTGGTCAGAGGGGCAGGGTGGAGGGCACAAGGAGCCACCCCAGGCCAAGCCCAAAAGTAGTCCTTTACCCCCAGTCAGGTACCCCTGTACCCTCTCAACCCACACCATCCCCTGGTCAGACCCAAAAGGCACCTGCACCTCCAGCCCCTCAGTGCCCCCCTCAACCCCCACTTCAGTACCCCCCCTCCCAACAGCCCCAACCCCAATACACACCACCCCCACCAACACACCCTCAGTTTGCTTCCACATTTCACTCCCAATTTGAACCTCCACCCTTTCACCCCCAGTATCTTCCTCCACCTCAACTTCAGTATGCAGCCCCACCTCACTACCCACCCCAGTACCCCCCTCAATACCCACCTCAGTATCCCCCCAGACCCAAATTCAGCCCCAGTGCCCCCCTCAGCCTCAGACCCAGCCCCCCTCCCAGAGCCTGGATGACATGCTGTCCTTCTACAAGAACTCTGCTTGATACTCACAGACCAGAATCACACAGGTAACACATACATCTGTATTAAACTAACCCAAACACACAAACAACGTCGATGTGTATTAGACTATAGTGACATTACCATGATCTTTAAACCCCTCAGAGGGCACCAAAGAGAAGGACCCATTTTCGTAATTTCATCTTTGATATAAAACTTTACTTTGATCTGTGATTAAAGGTTAGCATTTTGATTTGACATTGTGTTGTCGTTTTTGATTGCTCTATTGTCCTTAACTAGATATGGTTGTGTAATGGATCGATGCATGACTGAATCAGTCCATAGTTAGCTTAGTTTAGACTGGTGATCTTGTTCATGTGTGGTGATTGTGTGTTTTGAGTGACCGGACAATACAGAGGATCAGCTATGATGTAATAGGTCCTCTGTAGCTCAATTGGTAGAGCATGGCGCTTGTATCGTCAGGGTAGTGGGTTCGATCCCCGGGACCACCCATACGTAAAAATGTATGCACACATGACTGTAAGTCTATTTGGATAAAAGTGTCTGCTAAATGGCATATTATTATTATTTATTTTATTTTAAAGTGTCATTGCACGCTGATGATTCATGTTTTCTTTTAAATCCACAACTTGAATCCCTCCACTGCCACATAGAGGATCTAGATACATTTTCTAACCTCTCTGGATTACAACCAAATTATGATAAATGTACTATATTACGTATTGGATCACTAAAAAATTCAATTTTTACATTACCATGTAGTTTACCAATAACATGGTCTGATGGGGATGTGGATATACTTGGAAAACATATCCCAAATGAAATAAATGATCTCACTCCAATATATTTTAATAGAAAGTTAGCAAAAATAGATAAGATCTTGCTACCATGGAAAGGTAAATACCTGTCAATTTGTGGAAAAATCACCCTGATTAACTCTTTAGTATTATCCCAGTTTACCTATTTGCGTATGGTCTTGCCTACGCCTAGCGAACAGTTGTTTAAATTATATGAGAATAAAAAATATTCCATTTTATTTGGAATGCCAAGCCAGACAAAATGAAATGGGCCTATTTATATAATGAATATGAATTCGGAGGACAGAAACGATTAATTATTAAAGCATTAGACCTATCACTAAAAGCTTCAGTCATACAAAAGTTACACTTAAATCCGAACTGATTCTCTAACAAATTAGTAAGATTCTCACCCAATGTTCAAGAATGGCCTTTTTCCCTTTATTCAGATTACAACCTCTCACTTTCAGTTATTTGAAAAGGAAATCTTCTCCCAAATATAATTATTTCTAAAACAAGCCATAGGAAGTTGGTTGCAATTTCAATTTAATCCTCCAGAAACGACAGAACAAATAATGCAACAAATATTGTGGTTAAATTCAAATATACTAATTGATAAAAAACCTTCTTTTTTTTATGTTTAAAAAAGGTATAATCTTCGTAAATTATATCATAGGTAGGACTGGTGGAGTTATGTCGCACATGCAACTAACAAAAACATATGGAAATGTATGCTCTACCCAAAATTACAACCAAATAATTGCAGATTATTACCGCAAAAATGGAAGAGGAAAGTGGAAGGGGGAAAAAGTAAGGAACTTGTCTGTCGGGCCTGCATTAAAGAACATAATTGGTTAAAGAAAATTGTGATAAATAAAAAAGTATACCAGTTTCATTTCAGGACCAAAGGATTGACAGCCGTCCCATATAGATTGCAAAATAGTTGGGAAGAGATTTTTGACGTACCAATTCCATGGCATAGTGTTTATGAACTGATACGCAAAATGACGCCGGATTCAAAACTTAGAATTTTTCAACTGAAATTATTATATAACATTCTTGCTACCAATAGAATGCTATTTATATGGGGGATACAATCTTCCCAGCTCTGCAGATTTTGCTGCGAAGAGACAGAATCATTAGATAATTTGTTTTGGTTCTGTCCATTTGTAGCTTGTTTTTGGACACAGGTCCAGGAATGGCTAAAGGATTGCAATATTTACCTGGAGCTAACCTTGCAGATAGCACTACTGGGTGATCTGAAAAGTCATAGTCAATCGATCAATAATATAAAAATAATTTTAGCAAAAATGTTTATTTTCAATTTACAATCTGTAGAAACAATGAGAATAGAAGGGTTCAGAACTTTTGTAAAACATCACAGTACAGTTGAAAAATATATGGCAAATAGAAATCCAATATGGATGGTGTTAAGAGAAAGATGGGAGGTGTTGAATGGAGGTGAACGATGGGGACTAATAACAACAACAAGATAACTAATGTAAAGCATACGGTGTCCATAATAAGTATATAGGTTATAGGTTGAGAGCTTTTGTGAAAGAGCACAGATGTGGCAAATAGAAGCAAACCGGATGAACATCATGAAAATGATCAGAGAAGGTTGAGGGTAGAGGAAGTTCAGGAGTAAAAACAAACTAAATATAATTATTATTAGTATGTATAAGCTGGAAGTAGAGGCCTAAGCATTGTTGTTCACTAGTTTACTCCAATTAGGGAAGGGGTGGTGGGGTTGGGAAACATATATATATATATATATATATATATATATATATATATATTTTTTTTTAAAGGATGTATGTATTTATATGTATGTGTGTGTGTATATATATATACACAGTTGAAGTCGGAAGTTTACATACACCTTAGCCAAATACATTTCAACTCAGTTTTTCACAATTCCTGACATTTAATCCTAGTAAAAATTCCCTGTCTTAGGTCAGTTAGGATCACCACTTTATTTTAAGAATGTGAAATGTCAGAATAATAGTAGAGAGTGATTTATTTCAGCTTTTATTTCTTTCATCACATTCCCAGTGGGTCAGTAGTTACACACTCAATTAGTATTTGGTAGCATTGCCTTTAAATTGTTTAACTTGGGTCAAACGTTTCGGGTAGCCTTCCACAAGCTTCCCACAATAATTTGGGTGAATTTTGGCCCATTCCTCCTGACAGAGCTGGTGTAACGGAGTCAGGTTTGTAGGCCTCCTTGCTCGCACATGCTTTTTCAGTTCTGTCCACACATTTTCTATAGGATTGAGGTCAGGGCTTTGTGATGGCCACTCCAATACCTTGACCTTGTTGTCCTTAAGCCATTTTGCCACAACTTTGGAAGTATGCTTGGTGTCATTGTCCATTTGGAAGACCCATTTGCGACCAAGCTTTAACTTCCTGACTGATGTCTTGAGATGTTGCTTCAATATATCCACATAATTTTCCTTCCTCATGATGTGGTAGAAATATTTGGCTAATAATTAATCAACTCAAAAATATCTCTCAAGACACCAGAGCTTGTGAATCCAAGAATTAGACTTTATTGCATAACAAAGCCGAGCTTGCTCCATGGAACAACTGTCTCTCTCTGGCTTAGAGATCTCTTATATACACACAAATGAACAAACATGCGTACATTCCTAACTTATTTTAGTTCTGCACCACCCTTCTTTTTCAACGTCCAGCTGTCACACAATGTCCACTCCAAAAGGTCATGAATGCTTTTTTCTATATGAAGCCTCTCATTCTATCATTCTATTGGCTGCGTGGCTTAGGCCCCTTCTTAAAAAAGAACTAATGTAATGCACACTGTTGAGAGCCTCTGTGAAAGAACACATGCATTCATTTAAAACACAGCATATACTACATGTCTATATTCCTTATTTAAGCATGTATCTGGATTATAAAATATCAAACATGTTTATTATATTTTACCTTTGGCATCTCCCTAAATGTACCTTAATGATACATAAAATAATAACATATAATCCCCCCTATGGGACATTCCAACAATGTCCCAACAATACAAAGATTAATTGTAAAAATGAATATAAGCATGTGCATTTCCTTATTTCTAACCTTGCCATATGTGGCTACATTTTACGTACATATATTTAAACCAATATATCTTCCTCATTACTTGACCCATCCTGATGAGGACCCATAGCCCAGTCAGGTATTGATTACAAGTCTAGAAGGTTTTCCTCTAAATTAACCTCCACATTTTCCTGTTGGGCTTTGTAACCATGGCAAGCCCATCCACCCCCAGGAACAACTCCATACAAACATTCAGAATTCCCAAATGGACAATCCATTGGTCCTCCCTTAACGTTTACAAAATGTCCCATATTCATTTACATACTGTCCTGGAGCTCCCTGAACTGGATGTATTTCTTTATAAACAATGCTCCCCACTTTTGTTTAGTTATAGCCTTTCCCATATATGTGTTAGTATCCTATCACATCAACATATGCAACTTTGTCTTAACAATAATATCTAGGACATGTTTAAGAATGGTGTCAATATCTTTAGCTTACATAACCTTTTTCACCCATATCACAAGTATTATAACAATCAAAATAATCAATATCCATATCTAATCAAGTAATTGCCATGTCAACATCACTAAGCATTAATATTAATAAGTTATTCAGATCAATCAGTCCACTTATAATTTATAATCATAATCAAATTAATTACCCAAAACAACTTTAGAATGACAATTCTTAATTAGTCACCTTTGTTCCATCATTCAAAGTTAACTCTCACCTTGGCACATATTGACACTGGCCGAATGTATATTTATATTATAATAATTCTAGCATTAACTTCCTCATAACGAGAATTACAACAGATCAGTACCTAAATGCATTGTCCAAATTACTATACATTTAGTAGTGTATAATACCTCCTTAATCAACATACTACCTCAACTAACACTCCCTTCCTCTACCGGCACTCAATCTTCTGGCGTATTCATTATGTTCTTCAGATAGCTTCATAGTTAATCTTGGATTACCCATAGCAATGTCCCAATTCCAATGTCACACCTGAACCGCCACACCTCCACCATCATCCTGTTTTGTCCATGTGCAAACCAGTATACTCAAACTAGGAAGAACGTTGCATTTGCATAGACCTCTTTCCTCACATTCTTGAAAGAAAAGGCACAAAAGAGAAGGCAATTGATTGCTTTGATTTGATGCTGGATTCAGGTCTCCTGGCAGAGGTGGGTCAGACAGGAACGTCTTCAACGCCTTTGTTGTTCCTCTTCAGCCGAGTAGAGGATTTTTGGTTTTTATTGAGGTTTACACCGTTCTGGGCCAAATGATCTCTGCAATGCATTACGACACCATCCGTAGTAACCTCAGGAAAGGACCGATCATAACAGTTCAGTTGAGTTAATTTCCAATCCAAAACATCCCTATTAACACTGTCTACATGACAAATCATTATGTTTCACATTCTCCCTTGAATTCTCCCAAATTATATAACCCAATTGTTTTATTGTAACATTCCTATATTTTTGCTCATACTCTATTTGACATTACTCTGGTGTTTCCCTTTCCTTGTTCCTATTCTAACAATTGCTTACACTTCTCTCCTCATCCTGGTTGATCATAAAATTGTTTATATTTAGGATTTCCTAAATATTACAAACATTCTGCTGGCCAATATGGTCTTTCCGAGTTCCTTATATGACAAAAGTTGTAGTTGAATCATAACACAGTCCTAGTAACTGTGAAGATGTTGAACTACTGTTAATTCTTTAAACGGAGATGTGGTGCATATTAGACTATTTTCTTTATTTAATTGTAATATAATATATTGTACTCATCTATATCAATCATTGTTTAACGGCTCCTTTAATTCCCTTTCTTCTGTATTTGGTATAGCTCTAACATATACAGGGTTTAATGCACTTTCCCAAGGAATAACTACTCCAATAACACTTCCCCCTGGAAATCTAATACCAAATACTACATCAAATTGTTTATCTAAGTCTTGGACTGTTCTCCTTATGTCTATGATTCACCTGTCTCTTTCTTTCATTATCTTAAGGTCACACTACCCCATGTGACTTCCCCATACTCTTTTTGCTGGTTTCTCACACACCAATAATATTTTAACCCTTGTATTTTAATAGTGATCCCTTCTATGTCTTTTCCTTCTGCTCTTTATTATTATCAGTACTCCATTACCCTTATTCTCAGGTAACTAGTCAAGTGTAGAGAAATCAATGATAAGGATATCTGGTGCGTCTTGGAAGTCTGGAATCTCTCGGTGGTCTGGAATCTCTCAGCGATCTGGAAGGTCCTTAAAGTCTCTTAATCATCAGTTCCCTCACTCTGGTACAATGGTTAAGATGATACCCGATACTCCCCTCTATCCGTACCATTGTTGGTATAACCTGGACAACGATGTGTATGGTCACTTCAGTTGTTAACCTTCTCCCGTCACTAGGGTCTCCGGATCAGCCAGAGTCCCTCTCAATCTATCGACATCGGTCTGTGAAAAGTGTCCTTCAATCAGCCTACCCATAGGGAAGCTCAGAGTTACTGCTGCAAAGACACAAGCACAGACACACACAAAAGACAACAATGCTACCCAATGGCTGAGGTTGGAACACTCCTATAGTGGGAAACATGAATCTTAGTATCTGTCTCCACCACTTTTACCATTATTAAGGTAGCCAACAACACCTGGTACAGGCCCCTCCACATAGGGTCTTTCCCGCTCTTTCTTCTGTAGTCTTTTGCCATCACATAGTCTCCAGGGCACAGAAAATACTCAGATTATCCTGCTCAGTTGGGCAGAGTTATCTTCACCCATGAAAAGAATATCTTAAGAACATTGTTAGGTTAGGTGAGACACAGTATGCTACTCATGTCCTCTCATCCGTCAAGAGAAGCCTTGAGATTATGAAGCACACCTGCTTCCAGCTTGTTGTAGTCCACTTATCTCATAGACAGACCACCTCTACACCATGCCTCCTATCACAAAAACAAAAATGATTTAACCTAACCCATAACACATTATTACTACTGCTCATATCCTTAATACACCTTGCATATTTCCCCACAAAACCATAATAAAACATTAAAACCTCTGTAATCCCAACTTCCCCCCTTGGACACATGCATCACATCGTGATTCATGTGTACAAAAAACTAAACAAAACAATATTGCCTATCAAACCTAAAATAATAACTAACCTTAAAATGACAACCCTTGAGCATATCTTTACTTAACTGTATTTCATAACACTATTCAAGGAATACCTCTCCTTCAGGACTAACCCTCTCACTACATCCTTGTCCTGTTTTGACTAATTTATATATAGGATTTATTCCAAATTATAAACTTCTTCACAATTATCCTTATTTTATCTAACCCCCTAATTCAGCATGCCTCTAGAATTCATAGTGCGGGTGATCAGGTCGCACTATAAAGCCAGGACAGATTTCAGAGGTCATTGAAATCATTCAATGAATTGTTTCATCCAATAGTATACTACTCCTAACAACCATCGAGACCTTTCATAAATGTTGTAAGTCCTTAGTACAGCTCTTTTCAAAATATATCACACATATTTACTTATCCCTCAGTAAATAAAACCCAAATTACATGTGTATGCCCCTTTAAGATATTTCACTTCCATCCCATCTAAAAACCCCAAATAGAAATAAAAATCCTATACAACTAACATTTCATACTAAGTAGTTTGTTTGTGGTTATTCAAACACCATATAGTAAAACAATAAACAAACAAAAATGGCCAGGCCTTATTTATTTTGGTAGCTCCCTATGACAACCTAAAAATAAAACTACTTAATTTTACTAACTAGTTCCACCCTAGCCTACAGACTTTTTTAACCTCCCAATAAAAAATCCCCATGTTCCTGGAAGAGAAAGTATACATGTCGTTAACATATAATCAACAATCCAAAGATAGTAATTACACACAAAACATCATACATATATCCCCAGTCCTATCTCATCAACAATCATTAACCCCAGCATCAAGTTAAAATTGTTTGATACGTCGTGTCCTACCTTACCCCTAACATAATATTATAGGAGACTCCCATCAACCCTTAAAAGAAACTCCCACTTAGAAGACACTAGATAATAACACGTTTTATTATGTTAACTACACCTTCCACTATAAACCTATAACCCCATTTTAGTAATTTAAACGTCGCAAACTGTTGCATTGATGTTTAAACTTATTGTTTCATAATCCAAAACCCATAAAAAGATGTCTACTTAATCCATCAAGCCAACAGCAACAACTACCTCCCAAGGTTCAACGTACTATAAACAAATTATCGTTATCTGAAGTAATAAAACATCATAACTCACTGCTGTTTAAACAAACTATATAATGTCATAATAAAATGATCAATTATCAAATATCGTTCCTTATTCAACTATCGAGACATGTTCTTCATTAGTTAATCGTCTCCACAAAGCAATACTACCTAATAACATATTCTCATTCTCCTAAGTAGAAATAATTACTTATATTAAACAATCCCATTCAACATCAAGTCAACCTGTCTCATCTCCCAATTAACTTATTTTTAAACCCTCTACAATATCTATCATACTCTACCGCTAATTTCCCTCATAATGGTACCTTAACAGATGACAAATTATTTTATATTTATAGTAAAAACCAATAAAACATCAAATTCACCAATATGCAATTTTAATTACTATGTTATCCTATCCAACATGGATTGGTAGGACAACATCTTTCCTATAATGTTATCAATGAAACCAGTAATTCCCATCAATAACATCATTGTAAAAGATTTGCTTTCTGTCCCTCACTGGATTCGAACCAGGGACCCTCTGCACCATTACCCGTCGCTCCACCAGTGCCACACAAAGCATCTACTTCCAGTTCATAGAGCAAGTGACGTCACCCAACGAAAACCGCACTAGCTCTCACCGCTAACTAGCTAGCAATTTCCTGCCGATAATATTCAACCTTCTACGACTTCCTACAAAATACGCGATCCTTGTAAACCTAACTTAACCCATAATGTCCCTTATAGCGCTCTCACGTTTCAGCAAGCCCCAATGTTTAACACCCACAGACAAAAATGGAAATTCTTCCATTTTTCCTAGCAGACCTAATAAAACACACTTTCAAACAGCGTTCTGCATTTACCTCTATCATAGGGTTTAAAAACGAACTTAACAACATTAATCATGCTAAATTTCCATAGTAACGTCATGTTTGGTTCAGTTGATCTATTACCATAAAAGACATTCACTTCTCCATGCGTCGTAAACTATATCCTATTTCTCCTGTAATCAACTAAAATCATAGCCACGCAATTAAACCATCACCCCGCCATTACAGAATGAATGAGATCTATTAATCTATCCTTTCTAAGTAAGCTACAAGTAACACCAAACACTTGCTGTAGTTTACCATCATATATTGAAATCATCCATTTATCACAATCCAATTTATTTATAGACATATTCCACCATTGTCACTCGTTTAATCTAGCAAAACCTTATTCAATGACTAAAAATTACTACCACGTACTCTCCTCTCCGTTAATATTTTAGTCATTTAGCAGATTCTCTTATTCCAAGCGACACACAATTAGTGGGCTCATACATTATTATACTTATACTAGCCCCCCTTGGGAATCGAACACCCAACCCTGGCGTTGCAAACACCGTGCTCTACCAACTGAGCTACAGAGGACCACAGATGAGCGTATAGTGCCTTTTTCTGATAATGTTATAATTGTAGCCTATTGCATTAATTTAGTTTAAAATATAAGTTTGTTTATTCAACAAATCTAGAATCCACTATAAATTGGTGCTATTCACTCAGCATAATAGCCAAAGCTCCTTGCATCCCCTAGTTCACGTAACGAAAATACATTATCATTCTACAATTCACAGACGTCATATGACCACACCGGTACACGTGACCTGTTCCTCCAACAGGTTTTATTCTACCCCTCCTGGTAACGTGAATTTTCTACACTCAGTTGGTCAATGAATATCCACGCACCATTTATTCTTCTCTTTCCTAATGTGAGATTGGGCACGCCCTTTCTCCATCAGACAGAAGCTTCAAACAACCTCAAATATATTTCCTTTCCTTACAGAAAGGCTATTTACTTGCAGGATTTCTTATTATTCTCACTCACACAGATGAGCAGCCACTTGTGCCCAAATGAATCAGACAGTTGAATGACTCACAGCCGCCCAAGCAACCCATTCAACCATACGAGATGAGCAGACCTACTCTAATTAACACTTTCTCAATATTTTGAAGCCCTTGTAGCTTTTTAACCCGTTCACCTACTCAGGATGACCGGTGTTACTCCAATTTATGGTGTCACCTACGCCGGATGACCTAACTTTTTTACCTGATCGACCCTACCTAATTTTGGCATCACCACAACACAGGATGATGCCCTACCTGCCCGTTCAGACCTCTGGAGTGCTAATTTTAGCTCTCCAAAGCGGTATCCACAGGATTTATATTTATTTAGCCCAGGTGTTACACTTCCTCTACACACCTGGACTTCTACTACGCTTTCCTAAGCGACCTGTAAATTCTGCCCTACTTTTTCTGTTACACTTCCTCAACACAGAAAAAGGAGCGGTATTACACAGGATTTCTGCCTACCTAAGCAGTCCTCAAGACGATTCACTTCCACGACACGTCTAGAGCGGTATCTGTAGGTCCCAAATTTAGCTAGCCACCTGCCCGTTCAGACCTCTGGAGTGCTAATTTTAGCTCTCCAAAGCGGTATCCACAGGATTTAACATGTTATTGTCTGATCGCTCAACCAGCTGGACAGCCGCCCGTGTCGAAATGACCCAGACAGAGCGATCAGCAAGATGAATCAAATGAATCAAATGAATCAAATGAATCAAATGAATCAAATCAATTGAACAGACGGTTCAGACAAACGACAGCGACATGTATTCTTAAATTCAAAAGTTCCTAGTTTTTAATTTTCTGGTTCTTAAATTTGGAGAGACCTACTTGGTATTTCTTTAGATGTTGCCGAGCCCCGGATCGGACCACACAAACGTTATACTATATAAGTAAGAACTTGGCTTACCTTTTAAAAGCGGCCGCTTTTGTTTGTATGGTCCGTCCAAGCCGTTTCACAACTGCAGATGTATACCGTCTCTTGTCCCTATTTTTCAACTCCTGGCAAGCTCGCCAATTATGTGGTAGAAATATTTGGCTAATAATTAATCAACTCAAAAATATCTCTCAAGACACCAGAGCTTGTGAATCCAAGAATTAGACTTTATTGCATAACAAAGCCGAGCTTGATCCATGGAACAACTGTCTCTCTCTGGCTTAGAGATCTCTTATATACACACAAATGAACAAACATGCGTACATTCCTAACTTATTTTAGTTCTGCACCACCCTTCTTTTTCTACGTCCAGCTGTCACACAATCTCCACTCCAAAAGGTCATGAATGCTTTTTTCTATATGAAGCCTCTCATTCTATCATTCTATTGGCTGCGTGGCTTAGGCCCCTTCTTAAAAAAGAACTAATGTAATGCACACTGTTGAGAGCCTCTGTGAAAGAACACATGCATTCATTTAAAACAAAGCATATACTACATGTCTATATTCCTTATTTAAGCATGTATCTGGATTATAAAATATCAAACATGTTTATTATATTTTACCTTTGGCATCTCCCTACATGTGCCTTAATGATACATAAAATAATACCATAAGGATGCCATCTATTTTGTGAAGTGCACCAGTCCCTCCTGCAGCAAAGCACCCCCACAGCATGATGCTGCCACCCCCGTGCTTCACGGTTGGGAAGGTCTTCTTCGGCTTGCAAGTACTCCCCTTTTTCCTCCAAACATAACGATTGTGATAATGGCCAAACAGTCCTATTTTTGTTTCTTCAGACCAGAGGACATTTCTCCAAAATGTACGATCTTTGTCCCCATGTGCAGTTGCAAACCGTAGTCTGACTTTTTTATGGCGGTTTTGGAGCAGTGCCTTCTTCCTTGCTGAGCGGCCTTTCAGGTTATGTCGATATGGGACTCGTTTTACTGTGGATATAGATACTTTTGTATCTGTTTCCTCCAGCATCTTCACAAGGTCCTTTGCTGTTCTGGGATTGATTTGCACTTTTCGCACCAAAGTACGTTCATCTCTAGGAGACAGAACGCGTCTCCTTCCTGAGCGGTATGACGGCTGCGTGGTCCCATGGTGTTTATACTTGCATACTATTGTTTGTACAGATGAACGTGGTACCTTCAGGCGTTTGGAAATTGCTCCCAAGGATGAACCAGACTTGTGGAGGTCTACAATTTCCTTTCTGAGGTCTTGGCTGATTTCTTTTGATTTTCCCATGATGTCAAGCAAAGAGGCACTGAGTTTGAAGGTAGGCCTTGAAATACGTCCATAGGTACACCTCCAATTTACTCAAATGATGTCAATTAGCCTATCAGAAGCTTCTAAAGCCATGACATCATTTTCTGGAATTTTCCAAGCTGTTTAAAGGCACAGTCAACTTAGTGTATGTAAACTTCTGACCCACTGGAATTGTGATACAGTGAATTATAAGTGAAATAATCTGTCTGTAAACAATTGTTGGAAAAATTACTTGTGTCATGCACAAAGTAGATGTCCTAACCGACTTGCAAAAACTATAGTTTGTTAACAAGAAATGTGTGGAGTGGTTGAAAAACGAGTTTTAATGACTCTAACCTAATTGTATGTAAACTTCAGACTTCAACTGTAAACTTGACCTACAAGGCTCTGTAAGCAAGCAAATGTTTCCATTTTGTACCACTTATACCACGTTTAAACCGTTTTGAATACACCTCTGAAGTACTGTAGATCAGGTAATATCACCACTGTTTTATAAAAAAAAGTATATCTTACCACTAAAAGGCCGTATGATATGTGCTTACTGCTTACCCGTAATTCCTTTAATTTTAGTTTGCCAATATGAATTTTGAGGACAATTATTTTTAATGTAATACAATTGTATCGATGCAAATGTATTCCATATAATTAAAGTATTCATTTAAATTATTTTGTTAAAATAAATAATCAATCACATTGCAGTATTAGGTAGGCCACTACTGACATCAAGTAACAGGACTTTCCTTCAATGATGCGTGCGTGTGTAAATTCGCTCTGCCTATCTACTCCGATTATATCGCACTCTCGTCTGAGTGTGCCAGAGCACAGAATAACTGATGAATTTACTAACGCTCAACACCCGTTGAATATGGCCAGTGTCAGTAAACGTTGGCAGAAAAGCGTAATTAAATTGGTGCCAGCAGCATAGTTACAGTCACCAACGCTCTGGATAACATGAAAACAGCCTAACCAGCTCTGCTAGGGTGAGTAAAATGGTCAGAGTGAGGTGTTCTGTTATTTGTGTCTGGAAGTAGCTAGCAAGCTGGCCAACGTTAGCCAGTTAGCTTGGGTGCTTGACTGCGGTTGAGGTCAGAACGCTCGGATCAACCCTACTCTTCCGCCAGAGCATCCGAAATGTGCGCTCTGAATTTACGAACGGACAATATGACAACGCTCTGAATTTATGAACGCCCAGAGCACACTCTGAGCGCTCTCTGGCACTCAAAAAATCAAATCAAATCAAATGTTATTTGTCACATACACGTGTTTAGCAGATGTTATAGCGGGTGTAGCGGAATGCTTGTGCTTCTAGCTCCGACAGTGCAGTAATATCTAACAATTTCACAACATATACCCAATACACACAAAAAGTAAGGCATGGGATTTAAGAATATATACATAAGGACAAGCAATGACAGAGCGGCATGGACTAAGATACAGAATAATATTATAGAATAGAATGCAGTATATACATATGAGATGAGTAGTGCAAGATATGTAAACATTATTAAAGTGACTAGTGTTCCATTTCTTAAAGTGGCCAGTGATTTCAATAGGCAGCAGCAGCCTATAATGTGCTAGTGATGGCTATTTAACAGTCTGATGGCCTTGAGATAGAAGGTGTTTTTCATTTTCTCGGTCCCAGCTTTGATGCACCTGTACTGACCTCGCCTTCTGCATGATAGCGAGGTGAACAGGCACTGGCTCGGGTGGTTGATGTCCTTGATTATCTTTTTGGCCTTCCTGTGACATCGGGTGTTGTATCTGTCTTGGAGGGCGGGTAGTTTGCCCCCGGTAATGCGTTCGGCAAATGCACCACCCTCTGGAGAGCCCTGCGGTTGTGGGCGGTGCAGTTGCCGTACCAGGCGGTGATACAACCCGACAGGATGCTCTCAATTGTGCATCTGTAAAAGTTTGTGAGGGTTTTAGGTGATAAGCCAAATTTCTTGAGCCTCCTGAGGTTGAAGAGGCTCTGTTGCGCCTTCTTCACCACACTGTCTGCGTGGGTGGACCATTTCAGTTTGTCGGTGATGTGTCAAGAAACTTGAAGCTTTCCACCTTCTCCACTGCGGTCCCGTCGATGTGAATAGGGTGCTGTTTCCTGAAGTCCACGATCATCTCCTTTGTTTTGTTGATGGTGAGTGAGAGGTTATTTTCCTGGCACCACACTCCCAGAGCCCTCACCTCCTCCCTGTAGTCGGTCTCGTCATTGTTGGTAATCAAGCCTACTACTGTTGTGTCGTCTGCAAACTTGATTGAGTTGGAGGCGTGCTTTGCCACGCAGTCATGGGTGAACAGGGAGTACAGGAGGGGGCTGAGCACGCACCCTTGTGGGGCTCCAGTGTTGAAGATCAGCGAAGTGGAGATGTTTCCTACCTTCACCACCTGGGGGTGGCCCGTCAGGAAGTCCAGGACCCAGTTGCACAGGGTGGGGATCAGACCCAGGGCCTCAAGCTTAATGATGAGCTTGGAGGGTACCATGGTGTTGAATGCTGAGCTATAGTCAATGAACAGCGTTCTTACATAGGTATTCCTCTTGTCCAGATGGGATAGGGCAGTGTGCAGTGTGATGGCAATTGCATCGTGCAGTGTGATGGCAATTGCAAATTGAAGTGGGTCTAGGGTGACAGGTAAGGTAGAGGTGATATGATCCTTAACTAGCCTCTCAAAGCACTTCATGATGACAGAGGTGAGTGCTACAGGGCGATAGTCATTTAGTTCAGTTACCTTTGCTTTCTTGGGTACAGGAACAATGGTGGCCCTCTTGAAGCATGTGGGAACAGCAGACTGGGAAAGGGAGAGATTGAATATGTCCATGAACACACCAGCCAGCTGGTCTGCGCATGCTCTGAGGACGCGGCTAGGGATGCCGTCTGGGCCAGCAGCCTTGCAGGGGTTAACATGCTTAAATGTCTTAATCACGTCGGCCATGGAGAAGGAGAGGCACACAGTTCTTGGTAGTGGGCCTCGTCAGTGGCACTGTGTTATCCTCAAAGCGGGCGAAGGTGTTTAGCTTGTCTGGAAGCGAGACGTCGGTGTCGGCGACGTGGCTGGTGTTCTTTTTGTAGTCCGTGATTGTCTGTAGACCCTGCCACATACGTCTCGTGTCTGAGCCGTTGAATTGCGACTCCACTTTGTCTCTATGCTGATGTTTTGCCAGTTTAATTGCCTTGCGGAGTGAGTAGCTACACTGTTTTTATTCTGCCATATTCCCAGTCACCTTGCCATGGTTGAATGCGGTGGTTCGCGCTTTCAGATTTGCGCGAATGCTGCCGTCTATCCACGGTTTCTGGTTAGGGTAGGTTTTAATAGTCACAGTGGGCACAACATCACCTATACACTTCCTGATAAACTCAATCACTGTTTCAGTGTATATGTCTAAATTATTTTCGGAAGCTACCCGGAACATATCCCAGTCCGCGTGATCAAAACAATCTTGAAGCGTGGATTCCGATTGGTCAGACCAACGTTGAATAGTCCTTAGCACTGGTACTTCCTGTTTGAGTTTCTGCCTATAGGAAGGGAGAAGCAAAATGGAGTCGTGGTCAGATTTGCCGAAAGGAGGGCGGGGGAGGGCCTTATAACCATCCCGGAAGTTTGAATAGCAATGGTCGAGGATTTTAGCAGCGCGAGTACAACAGTCGAACTTCGGCAGCCTAGTCCTCAAATTTGCTTTGTTAAAATCCCAGGCTACAATAAATGCAGCCTCAGGATATGTGGTTTCCAGTTTGCATAACGTCCAGTGAAGTTCTTTGAGGGCCGTCGTGGTATCAGCTTGAGGGGGGATATACACGGCCGTGACTATAACCAAATAAATTATCTTGGGAGATAATACGGTCGGCATTTGATTGTGAGATATTCTAGGTCGGGTGAACAGAAGGACTCAAGTTCCTCTATGTTACTACAATTACACCACGAGTCGTTAATCATGAAACACACACCTCCGCCCTTCTGCTTCTCGGAGAGATATTTATTCCTGTCTGCGCCATGAACTGAGAACCCATCTGGCTGGACCGATTCCGACAGAATATCCAGAGAGAGACATGTTTCCGTGAAACAGAGTATGTTACAGGCCTTGATGTCTCTCTGGAAAGAAATCATTGCCCGTAGTTCGTCGACTTTGTTAGCCAAAGATTGAACATTAGCGAGTAGAATACTTGGAAGCGGTGGGTGGTGTGCGCGCCTCCTAAGTCGGACCAGCAGGCCGCTCCGAGTGCCTCTCCTCCGCCGGCGATATTTTAGGTCAGCCGCTGGAATCAGTTCAGTTGCCCTGGGGAGAGCAAACAAAGGATCTGCTTCGGGAAAGTCGTATTCTTGGTCGTAATGCTGGTGAGTTACCGCCGCTCTGATATCCAATCGTTTTTCCCGGCTGTAGGTAATGATGCAAAACTATTTCTGAGCTAATAATGTAAAAAATAATACATAAAAAAACAAAATACTGCAAAGTTTCCTAAGAGCTAGTCGCGAGGCCGCCATTTTCGTCGGCCCCAGTTTCAGCGTTATCACTCCAGAGTGAATTTACGATGCACCCGAAGTAAATTAAGCGATGATGTCACAGTAACAACTTTTAAAATAAACAGTGGTGGAAAAAGTACCCAATTGTCATACTTGAGTAAAAGTAAAGATATTCTCTCAATAAGTGTGTGAATTGGACAATTTTCCTGTCCTACTAAGCATTTGAAATGTAACAAGTACTTTTGGGTGTCAGGGAAAATGTATGGAGTATAAAGTACATTATTTTCTTTAGGAATGTAGTGGAGTAAAGGTAAAAGTAGTCAACAATATAAATAGTAAAGTACAAATACCCCAAACAACTACTTAAGTAGTACTTTACCTCTTAAATGTAATGGCAAAATGTAGATTTCCGCCTAAATAGGCATACCCAAAAGTAACTGCTATTCATGTGTACTTACATGATTCTGACATGCAAAAACTTGGTATATTTGGAAAGAAGACATCTGGGAGATTATGAGGAAATTATCAGAAGATAGGAGTTACATAGTTCAGAATACACAAGATCAATCACACACAAAATAATGTTTATTTTTTTATTTTGAAAGTCATCTTTCATTGACAAGCTATAAGTGACTTATTGATGACTAGAGCTGGAAACACATCAGATGGCTTCCATAACATGTGAACTATATATATATATATATATATATATATATATATATATATATATATATATATATATATATATGTATATGTATATGTATATACAGTGGGGGAAAAAACACATCAGATGGCTTCCATAACATGTGAACTATATATATATATATATATATATATATATATATATATATATATATATATATATATATATATATATATAAATAATATATATAGAGTGGGGGAAAAAAGTATTTAGTCAGCCACCAATTGTGCAAGTTCTCCCACTTAAAAAGATGAGGCCTGTAATTTTCATCATAGGTACAAGTCAACTATGACAGACAAAATAAGAAAAAACATCCAGAAAATCACATTGTAGGATTTTTAATGAATTTATTTGCAAATTATGGTGGAAAATAAGTATTTGGTCAATAACAAAAGTTTCTCAATACTTTGTTATATACCCTTTGTTGGCAATGACACAGGTCAAACGTTTTCTGTAAGTCTTCACAAGGTTTTCACACACTGTTGCTGGTATTTTGGCCCATTCCTCCATGCAGATCTCCTCTAGAGCAGTGATGTTTTGGGGCTGTCGCTGGGCAACACAGACTTTCAACTCCCTCCAAAGATTTTCTATGGGGTTGAGATCTGGAGACTGGCTAGGCCACTCCAGGACCTTGAAATGCTTCTTACGAAGCCACTCCTTCGTTGCCCGGGCGGTGTGTTTGGGATCATTGTCATGCTGAAAGACCCAGCCACGTTTCATCTTCAATGCTCTTGCTGATGGAAGGAGGTTTTCACTCAAAATCTCACGATACATGGCCCCATTCATTCTTTCCTTTACACGGATCAGTCGTCCTGGTCCCTTTGCAGAAAAACAGCCCCAAAGCATGATGTTTCCACCCCCATGCTTCACAGTAGGTATGGTGTTCTTTGGATGCAACTCAGCATTCTTTGTCCTCCAAACACGACGAGTTGAGTTTTTACCAAAAAGTTCTATTTTGGTTTCATCTGACCATATGACATTCTCCCAATCCTCTTCTGGATCATCCAAATGCACTCTAGCAAACTTCAGACGGGCCTGGACATGTACTGGCTTAAGCAGGGGGACACGTCTGGCACTGCAGGATTTGCGTCCCTGGCGGCGTAGTGTGTTACTGATGGTAGGCTTTGTTACTTTGGTCCCAGCTCTCTGCAGGTCATTCACTCGGTCCCCCCGTGTGGTTCTGGGATTTTTGCTCACCGTTCTTGTGATCATTTTGACCCCACGGGGTGAGATCTTGCGTGGAGCCCCAGATCGAGGGAGATTATCAGTGGTCTTGTATGTCTTCCATTTCCTAATAATTGCTCCCACTGTTGATTTCTTCAAACCAAGCTGCTTACCTATTGCAGATTCAGTCTTCCCAGCCTGGTGCAGGTCTACAATTTTGTTTCTGGTGTCCTTTGACAGCTCTTTGGTCTTGGCCAGGGTGGAGTTTGGAGTGTGACTGTTTGAGGTTGTGGACAGGTGTCTTTTATACTGAAAACAAGATTTTTTTTCTCAATTTGTCTGTCATAGTTGACGTGTACCTATGATGAAAATTACAGGCCTCTCTCATCTTTTTAAGTGGGAGAACTTGCACAATTGGTGGCTGACTAAATACTTTTTTTCCCCACTGTATATAGAAATAAAAATGTATTACCTGCATGTGATTCTGTAAGAGGATTTGGAAAAAGTCAAGTTTTGGTGCTCCGTAAAAAAATGACATTTCCTCTTAAAACTGCTTTGGGACAGTTTGAAATGTACTGGGGTAGGAGGGTTGGTCCAAAATAGTGAATTTTACATTCACCATTTTGCAGGTTTTCCATATAGCCCAATTTCCTCATCTGCTTGCATGCGCCTCCCTATCAAGGTGTTTTGGTACTTCCCTTGTGCACTACTCTTTACCAGTCAACTGTCTTTCCATAGTGACAATAGTGGTAGGTGGATTGTTTGTCCAGACTTGCAGTAGGCTAACTAGCAATCATATCACACATAAAGTCATTCAATTCTGCACACATTTTCTATGTAAATCCACAAGATAGAGCAAATAACTGATAGGCAGCGGAGATACCAGGTGTGTCATTGCGCATGAAAGAACAGTGAAGAAACGCAGCTCAAAAATCTCCCCAATTGATTTTGTTATGGACAATAATATTATCGCAAAAGCCCTGTTATTTGAATTTCATTCCTTCTGAATCAGTTGTGTGTATACTCTCGACAGATTATAGAAACGCACAGTAGCAGGCCAGTCTGGCTGTATTTTTACTTCTGATAATGATGCGCTGTCTATTGCCGATCATCATTCTCACAAATCGTCCTATATAGTGTGGCCACATAGACCAATGCTCCCAGCATGCCCAGTTATTCAGGAAAGCTTAACACACATTCTGCCTCCTTTACGATCCGAGTGGCTATTCATTGACCTAGAACCTAACGCTTCAATATAGGCTAAATATTTGTCATTGAACTTTTTTAATGAGTTACCGTTTATGTGGGCTCCCGAGTGGCGCAGCGGTCTAAGGCACTGCATCTCAGTGCTTGAGGCGTCACTACAGACCCCCTGGTTCGATTCCAGGCTGTATCACAACCGGCCGTGATTGGGAGTCCCATAGGGCGGCGCACAATTGGCCCAGTGTCATCCGGGTTTGGCCGGTGTAGGCCGTCATTGTAAATAAGAATTTGTTCTTAACTGACTTGCTTAGTTAAATAAAGGAAGAAAAAAAATGTGTGGCATAAACACAACTAATCACAATGTTTTCATCTGAATACTGGTAGGCTACTTCAAAAGTGTCCTGCAGGCTACCTGCAGATGTTCACCCACTCCACTCTAATACAATTCCAGCATCCAAACTGCGCAATGGCCATTCGATTCATGGAAAGGGACAACTGTTACAAAACACCAAAAAGTTTAATAACATTCGAAGATTGTCAAACCTTCGATACTGAGTAGGGAGGGATGTATTTTGTGTTTGTCAAGATTGATATAACTTGATTGTGGTGTTGAAAACTCAAACTATGATGATAAGCACTCAAAGTAATCGGTATGCAGTTATGCGTTGCTTATTGGTTGTTTGTGGTGCATTGGAACAGAAACCTGGGTGGAAAAGTTGTTGCATATATTTTATATAATTATAAATATAGCATCAAAATGTTTCAAAATCTGATTTCCCCCTAGCTGATCATTGCCTGCAGCCGGCTCTGATCGTAGTGTAATGAGGCAGGCAGAGAGAGTGAGCTCGACCGTGGTGGTCAGTGAACCCTCAACCTACTGGCCCGTTACCCCTGCATTGACTGTGCCACAAAACTATGCTGAAGTGGTAGAGTCAACATCCGCATTTATTAACACAGGGTTGCTACAGTTATTGTTATTTATGGTGGTAATATTTTTTTTTGTAAATGTTAAGAGGAGGGAGGGTGTGTAACTTATTTTACGGTACAAGGAGGGTTTTTAACGTTGGGGAGAGGGATGCATTTTTTTAATGACACCTCGACTTGGACCAGCACTGCTGGTATATGTCTGTTGCTAGGCTGTTCCACCTCTGTAATGTTGTTTTCTCTTTAAGGTCTACTTATGGGCAGACAGCCCAGAGGTTTGAAGACCTGCAGCATTCCTGTGGATATACATTTTGTGTTTTGTCTGAGATTTTATATTTGTGTTTCTGATGTGCATGGCTGCCACTTTCAAATATTGACCTGAGGACACAGGCCATCAGTGGATGGTCCCTCCGAGAATGTAATGAAACATGTTGTTTTTATGTTGACTCATAACCGGCCGTTAACATTTTACATTTTAGTCATTTAGCAGACGCTCTTATCCAGAGCGACTTACAGTTAGCACATACATTATTTTATCGAACCCACAACCCTGGCATTGCAAACGCAATGCTCTACCAACTGAGCTACATCCCCTGCCGGCCATTCCCTCCCCTACCCTGGACGACGCTGGGCCAATTGTGCGCCGCCCCATGGGTCTCCCGGTCGCGGCCGGCTACGACAGAGCCTGGATTCGAACCAGGATCTCTAGTGGCACAGCTAGCACTGCAATGCAGTGCCTTAGACCACTGCGCCACTCGGAGAGACAAATCATGACTCACTGCTTAACGTGTTCTAGAACCCTTTTGATTGTTACCAATAGCCATGTATTTAGAGGGTTAGGACATTGAGGTTTCAGCATTATGATGCATTTACATGACACTTCGACAGTCTATGGCAGCCTTGTTAGCTATGGCTGGTTAGGTGGATCAGTGTCTATTATAGCTTCCTGGAGCCTGTGGGTAAGATCATGGTGCGCCGCACTGCCACCAGGCCACAGGCTCTGAAGACAGTGAAGTTCAAAAGTGAGAGTGAAACCATAGGTCTTCATTGTGGGGTGGGACTGTTGTGGATGAGTGTTTTTTTATAGGGTGATGTCAGTTATTCCTGACACCATTTGGCATTAGCCTAATTCTACATTTCCTGCCACTAGACTCTTCTAAGAACTAGTTTGTCTTTCAGGTCTGTATCTTTATGGAGGTCACAACTGGATGTGTGCTCTGCTACACCTCTGCAGATGGACTCAACCACAAGCCTGGGAGAAAAAAGGCCATCCCACTGGTCATTATCAGTGTTGCCATTTTCTATGGCTTATGGGCATTTGATGACTTCGGATGATAGGCCTATGTGGTTTCAATTCCTCATCAAACCACTGGGATTTAACAGTTTTTACAGTCATTTTCTTAATGGGTGCATGCTTATTAGTAACTGGAATAAGTAATTTCATAAATGTGTCGAGTGCAGCGTCTGGTTGCTCCTCATTACACACCACAGACCAGCAAATATTATTTACATCAACATAGGAATCACTACAAAACTTATTGTATGACCTCTTATACACTATATTAGGCCCAGCCTTTGGAACTTAGATTTTCCTACATATGGCTACTATATTGTGATCACTACACCTGATGGATTTTAAAGCAGATTTCTGCAGCATTAGTAAAGATGTGATCAATACATGTTGATGATTTCATTCATGTGCTGTTTGTAAATACCCTGGTAGGTTGACTGATAACCTGAACCAGGTTGCAGGCACTGGTTACAGTTTGAAGCTTTTTCTTGAGTGGGCAGCTTGATGAAAGCCAGTCAATAGCCAGAAAATATACCCATGTATTGCTACCACTGTATCATCAAAGGTATTAACCCAATGAGTTTCAGATATATCAAAATATAAATGTCATCTGTCACTAGCAAGTTATTGATTTCATAAACCTTGTTTCTTAGGCTACATATGTTAATGTGGGCTATTTTTAGCACTTTTCTGGGATGCTTGATTGTTTTTATTGCTTTACTGGGAAGCTTATCAGAAGTAGACATTACAATGTTATTTCTGTTTGAGCTGATAGTGCAGGGTGAGCTGCACACAGTGGACTTCATACTAGGGCACACCGCCGCAGTGCTAACAGTATAACTCTGGTTAATAGGCACATGATTACTGTATACAATAGCTGTAGGATAGACAGAGGCATTCTGGGGAGTTAAGAGACATATATTAGGTTACTTACATTGTGACTGCCAACACCCCTGGGATAATGGACATTTGCTCAGCGACACAATGGTAGGGATTATCTGAGTTGGGCTTGGGTCATTGATAAGTCATTGTCTCAACGCAGCCTTGAAATGCGTGGACAGAGTCCAGGAGCCAAGATGATTTCGATGGACTCCGGCATTCCTGTAGCGCATCTGCTATTCTAACGCATCTAATATTTTAGCCAGGTGTGTAATGCCAGTAGCCTGCAGAATCTTTCACACCCACGGCCCAACCATGGTACCGGACCTGAAATATTTGGCCACTTTTTGGAGTCTTTCAGAGCTAGAATCAGTTCTTCAAGATACATTTTCAGTAGTTCCGAGCTAGCCCTCCTAACGTCGTTTAAACCCACATGGATCACGACAGCGTCAGCTCCCGGCAGCTGTCATAGAATGGTCGGAAGCAGCCTTGTAATGTCCCGTACTCGTCCTCCAGGCTAGCACAGGGTTTTTGCCCGGTAACCAAGATGTTTCTTACCATAGAGCTGCCGATGACGACAGCTGGTGCAATGGCTGAGGGGGTCCGGCCGTGGTTTCGCATATCTGGTTTCGTTATATCTCTGTGCTTGAACAATGCAAATATCGTGTGGCTTCATCAAGGGAAATTGCAAAGGGGTTGTAAACAATTGGGTTGCGATTGAAAGAATGTTGATTTGATTTAGTTTGAAGTGAAGTTTCCTGTAGATGAATGGTACATTGATCTAGTACGTCTGTCTATCTGCAGTGACCTCTACTCCTGTGACGTCCACTATGAAGCTCTACCTGGAGGGCTGTCTGTCCCATCTCTCCTTCTCTCTCCCCTACAAAGGTAACACACTAATGGTGTTGGGACAGGATCCAGGGCCATGCATTTCTTTAAAAGACTATCACCAAACCACCGCCCACCATCACCATACAGACTCCATAACCGTTTCTACACAATGTTCTCAACTTAGCAAAGCCTGATGAAGACCATTTACAGTTGTGAATGCTACACTATTTCTGTGGAAATAGATTATTCGTCTGGTGGAAAAACATGCATTTTCCACCCAGACTAGGCTGTAGATATAGTGTAGGAATGTACCCTCTCTTCAGACAGTTTTTTCACCTCTTGCAGGTCTCTCTCTCTCTTTCCCTTGACACTGGAGGTGTGTTACGGCTGTCAACAAGCTCAGACCCATCCTAGAACAGATAAACCGAAGGTGCAGACCTCCTCTCTCCAGCTCCTGCACTACAAATCAACCTGTAAAAACAAGATACCATTTTTCCTTCCCATCTCTACCCTTTTATATCTTAACATATACTGACTTACGTATACACTTGTGTAGCCGTTGTGCTGATTTGACTATGCCCCTATAAAAAAGAGGAGAATGCCCGGCTGGAGCAGACAGGCCATGCGTGCCCCCTGGTGGCTCAACACTACCGGAACTATAAGATCTGCCAGCCGTCACAGCCGGTCCCAGCTCTGGAAACAAATACAATCATTTGTGCTTGGTTCATAGAACCGCGGTTAAGTCACTAACCTCCGGTAGCCAATGTATGCGGTTGTAATAAAAATAGTGTTTTTTGTTTCTTGTGACAAATGTGGCTCTATCTTTTGAACAGTTTAAGCTACAAAATATGATGACCTCATCACTGAAAGATAAGACTCTCGGGAACAGGTACGTCTCTTCTGTTTCCCTCTACAATGCCCACAAGCCGCACAGGTCTTATTAGAACAGAGTGGACAAGACCAGGCACTAAATCAGACGGGGAAAAGAACATCAATGATGATGTTATTTTCTACACAGAAGATCGTACAAAATTATTGCCTGATCTTCTGAATTTCCCAATACCTTTCTGATGCATTTCAGTCACTTCAAGCCATACTTCCTTCAGATTGAAATACTGTCAAACTCAAAAATACTGTCAGACTGATTTGTAATAGACTCATAGCCCCTATTAAAAAAAGTTAACATTGTCCGTTGATTACATCACTTTTTTTACATGGCCGGGTCGCAATTTTTTAAAAATATCTAAATGGGGTTGCGGGCCAAAAAAGTTGTTCACGTCCCTCACCCATGCCCGAATCGCCCAATGGTTCCCCCGCCCATTTCACTTCCTTAATTGAAAATGAATGGGCATCTGTGGTTTCATTGCCCCCCAACGTCCTATGTGGATCTCTTGCGTCTCCCAAAAACTGCACTACGGCCTGCCTGATGGAACCTTGCCTCGTCACACCTTGCCTCGTCTTGGTGGTCTACGTCACCTCCTCCCTCTGCCTCCCAGTCCAGGGCCCGCAACGTGGAGGTCATCCTGCAGAGGGTCCACTACAGGCAGGTCCATGCCTCCGCCAACCCCTTTGCCAAGGTGAGGAGCTGGGGGTGTGGAGGAGGTGTTACTTCTGTCCAAATGATACCCACATTATATGGTGCACAATAAGGGGGATAGGGTGTCTTTAGGGACATGTCTGATTATCTGTGTCTGATCATGGCTCAGACATACATTAGGAGTATGCCGGATGATTTTGCTGTTTGTTGAGTGTTAAATATTTGATGTTTATACAACGGGTGGGTCTAATCCTGAATGCTGATTGGTTAAAACCAGTCTATTCCACAAGTTACCACCGGCTAAATCTGACGTTAAAATGCCTATTTACTTTGTTTGATCTGTCTGCGCAATCCACTGTCTCATCATCCCAGCCATCCACTATAAAAAGCATCTAGACATTATCTCACATTTCTTTTAGACTAACATTTAGTTTTCAACAGCGGAGATTTGTATAAACCTTGCTATCTGTCTCTCTGACATCTGTCCCATAGTAATGACCGTGTTGGGAGTCAGGACGAGACAGACAGGCAGCAGGCAGCGTTTCTCAACCAGTCGAAATCATGAATCATCTGGCGTCATTTTTCGGGATAGATACAAAGAAGTGTCAATTGACAAAAGGTCAAACAAAACGAAGTGCAGCTAGTTTGCAATCTTTCCAGCTTCAGTTTGAAGTGATTGTGTTAGCTGTGTTGTTGGCAAGGGATAATAACATTGCCAGCCAGTATGGCAATGGAACATTTAGAACGAACAAAAAGACTGAACGACTGGGTCGCGTCTCTAGCAACTGAACCGGGTTGGGATTTGTTTTCTAATAATTGGATTGAAGTGATGAATAGCTTAGAAGGAATGCATTAATGAGGAGCATAGGTTTGAACTATACTGATATAAATTGTTTCACATAACAGGCTGTGATTCATGTGAGGAACGTTAGGGGCTAGGATGAGATAAGACTTGTATTTCTCACAGATACGAACACTGCTTCTTTGTGATCTGTGAACCGTCCTTGAACGTAGTACAGTGGAATGGTGTCTTTTGGGTGCTGACTCCACAGGTTGTTATGATAAACTTATGCCTGGCAACAGTGTGCAACAAATGGAGCGCCGAGGGATTGGGACCAACCCGTGCGCCAACGGATTGGCTGAGTAAAGTCTAAACCACACTCAGTCCTTTACTCTGATTGGCCAACAGAAGAGGTGGGAACTCTCTGTCAGAGTATTTGAGAAAGAACCTGTAAACAATGGTTTAGTTCTCTGAGTGCCCTGCGTGGTATTTCAGCGGACCCGTATATACGAACCTTCATACTTATCATACATACATTTTGCATATAATAAATTAAGCTTGGATTGAAGATCTCTTGATTCTTATTCCAATACCAGATTTGAATTACGCAATTTCTAACAACCGATAGAATGAATGACCAGCCGGCTTGTGAAGCAACCCTAGATTTGTGTAGGGACTACATCTTGTGGAAGGATGAAATAGTATGAATACATTAATATGGGGGCACAAGGAGGAACAGGGGGTTTGGAAGGAGTTGATTATGGTTGAGACAGTTTATGAGATCACTATCCTACTGATGGCTGGGTGCTATAGTTGTCCCTTAATAATTTTGACTTTTTCTCCTTTTCCTCCATGATCACTGATCTGGCAACACTTGAAAGGTGGAGGCAATATGGTGCAAACCTATTCAGTTCTCTCATGAAGGAAAGAAGACGAGGAAAATTAGTCTGTTATAGTATTGAGACACATCCTGTGTGTGTTTTGTGTATCTCCTGTATGGAGGGGCGGGGCTCTTCCTGGTTTGGTTGAGGGCCGACTCCCATGTGACCTTTTTCCCCCCTCTTTTTCCATTTGCCTCTGGTGAGACCGGCCCAACAGACTGGGAAGCACTCACTCAGACAATCACAGCTTTGTCACCATCTGTGTGTTTGTAATGTGTGTTACTGTTTATGTGTGTGCAGCAACCAACACTTGCACTTGACCCCCCCCCCCCACCCTTTCTAGCTCTGATTTTGTTGATAGTGACTTTAGTGAGGAAACGTGTACCTACTATGCCTGTGATATGTGGTTGTCCCACCTAGCTATCTTAAGATTAATGCGCTGTAAGTCTGCTAAATGACTCATGTAAAATCTAAATGTGTGTGTGTTTCTGTGTGTGCGTGCGTGCGTGCGTGCGTGTGTGACTATGACTGTCTGTGTGTGTTTGTCTGCACTCCCATTTATGAAGATGGATTTATGGTTTGCTGCCAGGGCACATTTTAGAAAGAGCGGAGGGAGGGAGGGAGGGAGGGAGGGAGGGAGGGAGGGAGGGAGGGGGATGCAGTGACAGGACCCCACAGAGTGATGGTCATGCAGGGAACTTTAATATGCACATACATGCAAATATAATGCAGTGCAGGGCAGAATGCACCCAACAATAAAGAAAAGGCCACTTAATGAAGGTTATGACTGAATAATTCAACCTAATAAGAGCAGAGAGTGACACACACAATGACTGCATTGGGCTCAGATGAAAAACAATAAGCCATCTTATTTTCTTTGATATGTAAATAAGGTGTGTTTCCGTGTTATTGTGCAGATAGATAAAGACACAGTGAAAGGACTTTCTCTGTACTATTATTTACGTTTACATTTACGTCATTTAGCAGACGCTCTTATCCAGAGCGACTTACAGTTAGTGCATACATTATAATTTTTTATTTAGATGGCCACGCAATAAGACTTTTAGTATTTTGCCTTAAAGTTGTGGTTTATAACCAAAACCACATTAAAATTAGCAAGTTCCTCTATTTGTATTTCTCTTTACCAACCTAAAACCCTTTACTGTCTTCTCTCCCTATGTGTGCAACTGGTCATGTGTCCACATATGTACGCCAGGGGAAAGTTGATTTTCAGAGACAGTGCCCACATGAAAAAATACTATAGTATACTGTTTTTACATACTTTACTGTAGTATTTACTGTAGTATACTGTAGGATTTACAGATAACTATAGTAAATACTGTAGTAAATGAAAACGGTAGTATATACTATAGTAATTCATGTAGTGTTTTTGTGGACTGTAGTATACTGTAGTATTTACTGTAGTGTTTTTATGGACTGTAGTATACTGTAGTATTTACTGTAGTGTTTTTGCGGACATTACTGTATTATTTACTAAAGTGTTTTATTTTATTATGTTTGAAATGGAAGTGGAGACTTTCTCCTTGAAGAAACCTACTGGACAAGTACTAAAAGAGCAAATGTTCCATAACCTGTAGGTAGGTAGGCAGGTAGGTATGTAGGTAGGACAGCTAGTTCAGCGCTTCTGCTCTTTTTCTACATGGAACACGGTATGGTCTATATTTGGCATGTAGGTTTCTCACTAACGGGTGGCACAGATTGGGATATGGGGAGGGGAATGGTATATGCAAATTAAATACTGTAGTATTTAGTATAGTTAAAGTGTAGTGTTTTTTTTTTACTGTACTGTTTTTCCGGACATTACTGTAGTATTTACTGCAGTGTTTTTTGTGGGTATAATACTGTAGTATTTACTATAGTATACTACAACATTATATAGTATGTACTACACATGATAGAGGGATACTACAGTGTGTAGTATAGTATTCTACAGTGTGTAGTATAGTATTCTACAGTATACTACAGTAAACTAGAGAATTCTATAGTAAGTACCTCAGTACTCTATAGTAAACTGTAGTATTTTTTAAATGTGGGTGCTTTGAATGGCTACGGCTTCAGGAAGACCAACATCCTGAAGGAGATTGCCAAAACCCATAGTGACCACGCCAAGGACAACTTCCTGCCCCACGACTACAAACTGGGGTGTCTGGCATAGAACCATATAAGACCCCATCACCTAGCTCACTGACTGGTCAAACAGCCAAGGGCCATCCCAGATTCTGCATGTGGGTTAACATGACACTTGATTCACATTAACTAGTGGCTCATGTAGAATGGAATGTCTTCACCCTTTGAGATTGCTCAGTATGATAACGGTCAGACTCCATTTGGCTCAGTCAGTGTAAGAATTTAACATGTTTTGCGATAAAATCAATACATTCACGCAGGCCAATGGACACGTGTTAACTCAAAAACACTCTCCACCTCTTAAAGCAAAGGCATTGACAGGAGTGTAAAGGATAGTGTGTATTGGCATCAGAAAGAGAGTGTATGTGTTTGAGTGTGGATGTGGATGTATCAGTGTGCTTGTTTGAGTGTTTATAGGGATTGTGCTGTGTCAGATCAATGCTGTGATGGATGAAATGGAAAACAGTAAGCGAGAGCCTCCTCTTGGCAGGCCTGTGACCAATGACTTCAAGTGGACTGTAGTGTTAGTCTGTCACTGAGCACAGCTTGACTGATCCAGGGTCTGGGAGGCCAAGTGTCCCGCTCAGAATCACCCAGCAGGACACAGTAAAGGGGATGGGCACATGGAGAACAGAGCCCTCAGGACCCGATCATCCTACTCCCACTACAAGGAAAAACCCTTCCCTGATCAGCTTCTGTCCAGGTAAAGAAACCCACACACATACACACACACACACACACACACACTTGTTTGTTTTACTATCCTATTGGGGACCAAACAATTGATTCCAAAATACTATTTTCCCTAACCCCTAAACCTAACCCTAACCTTAACCCCTAACCTTAACCCCTAACCCTAAACCTAACCCCTAACCCTAATTGTAACCCTAACCCTAAACCTAACCCCTAAGCCTAAAATAGGCTTTTTCTTTGTGGGGACTGATGAAATGTCCCCACTTGTCAGAATTTTCCTTGTTTTACTATCCTTGTGAGGACTTCTGGTCCCCACAAGGATAGTAAAACCGAACACACACACACACACACACACAAAGAGCACAGTGGTGTTGGTTGGCGCTTCTTTATTGAAGACACTCGTCACAGTTGGTCTGTTTTAACGTCTGTCCCATCCTGACCACAACAGGAGCTAATGGCGCCTTTATGAGTGGGGGATATATGGAGATGGAATGGGGGGCAGACAGTATCTGACACATCTACTCTGGTAATCCCCCTGTCTTATGTCCTCTAGCGTTGAGCAGGGACCACGATCAATGGCCACTTTATGGCGGTGCAGGGAAGATGGGGGCAGAAGGAATATGTTTCCAGTATGGCTGCCCCTCGTGAATGCCATTTCACAGGCATGAGACACAATAAAACTAGCAATATGAAAGTACATGGAGCCGAAATGGCTGAGGTGGTAGTCGTAATAAATGCTGTGAAAGCCAAAATGGCTGGTTATGACATATTGTGTTTTTCCTGAAGGAGTGTCTCCAAAGCTCTTAGGAAAGGGGGAAGAGCCCAAACCACAAGTCATCTGTAATGTGCATATAAAACATTAAATAGACTCAAAATTATATATGATGTCACCATTGCATACAACTGCCTATTCTTGTTATTGAGATAATACCCCCGACGCTCCCCTCATATTGTGGCACATCTCAGGTACTATCAATGCTACAGATTCATAAGAACATTTGGCAGGTAATGTCATAACACTACACAGGGTTGTATTCACTGAAGTGTCAAAGCACCCAGATAAGACCAGAGGGATCCTGATGTACTCAGCGACCGCTGGAGGTAGAGAGATAGAGGGATGACATCTACTGCACTGTAGGTTCTATGAAAGAGCCTGGAGCCATGTCTGATGGATTATGTCAGCATTGATCCACCTGACTTAAGCGTTTCCTTGTTTTGCCCATGGCTTTTCCAACACCATTTACAAGTCCCCAACCAGGAGCCATGTTAGCATTGATAAGGCAAGTGGAGCAGGAGCACTCTGCGTTAGTGGTGGTGTGTGTCCTCAGTGTGACCTTGTGTCTAGCTCATCATAGGTCAGTAGGGTCACACCGTAGGCCATGTTATCACAACAGGGATCACTTCCTTGATTGACTTAATTGATGTCCAGGATGGAATCCCCACATTCAATCACTATAATGCTAATGCAGGTTGATGTTGCAATGTTTTGATGGAGGGGCATGGGTGGGTCAGGGCATGGGTCATGAAGGGAGACCCATGTGTGTAACCAATTTTAGGTTTCTAGGGATGGAATGGGATCCTGTCAAAGTCTCAGAGACATAACACTGGACATGGTGTTAGTGAGGTTTCCCATTATATTTGCATGCCTTTGAAAGTTGGCTGTGTTTTAATGAACCTCAATGATCTACTCCTGTATAGTAACTCTTCAGTCATTATCTCCATGCCAGAGACAGTGGGCTATCTCTAGTTGAATCCTCTATGGGAACTGTAAGCTAAATGCTACAACAGTTTTGGAGCTAAGCTATCTAACCTATCTCCCTGTCTCATATAGGCCTATCTCATGAGGAGGGTGACCCAGAAACACTTGGAGAGTCGTCCAGGCAGAAATGACAGAGAGGCCTCAACTAGTGTGACCTAGAAAAACCTGTCCCAAACCGAGTGTGACATTTGTCAACGTCCTATGTTCCATAGGAGCCAAGAGCTTAAGTCAAGTAAGTCATGAGGTGGACAGGCATGGTTTCCTTTTGCAATGCCAACATCCATACATCTGGTTGGGGTCACACCCATTTGACATGTACCATATCTTAGAGAAGACTACAGGGCATAGGGGAGTGTTATCAACTAATGCCACGTTTTCAGATAAGCTGAAGGGTATCCTTGCTGACATTGGACATGCCCCACATCATGAGATGATAAGCAGGTGGACAATGGGGACTGATATCTCACTGAGAAAAGGAGAGATAAAGAAAGGGAGAAAGAGAGGGTGAATGCAAATCGATGCAGGGTATAAAGCAGACCTTTTCAGAGAATGCCCCCTGGGAACAGTCAGGCAGGCAGGAGGGCAGTGAGTCAACATAGTGCAAAAATGTATGCACTCACTACTGTATGTCACTCTGGATAAGAGCATCTGCTAAATGACTAAAATGTAAATGTCAATGTAAGCATGTACACATGCCTACACATGCCCTGCCAATCACACACATTGATCTGTCACACGCTTACATAAACAGTCATGGCACCATAGAACACAAACACACGGCCAGCGGCGATCAGCCTTCGACAGAGGAGAAGAATAAAAAAGCATTTTATCACTACAGATAAGACTTGCTTTATTATAATAGTGTAAGTGTTGTCACAAAAGTTTCTGTAAATGTTCATTTCAATTGTGTCCCACTGGGCACAAACTGGTTGAATCAATGTTGTTTCAACGTAATTTGTCAATGTATTGTGACGTGGAAAATATATTGGATTTGAAATAAGTAATCAACTGTTGTTTTGAGGGTGAAATTTCAAGCACAGGATTATGTCATCATGGTAACCAAATGTCAACATAGACAAACATTGTATAAAATATGTAGACATTTTACCTTTAAAACAACGTCAGCTCTTCAACATTATATTCACTATCAGAAAAAATTACTATAGGTTGGGCAGCACCTCCTACTGGAAAATGTATCTATCTACAGCTATACCCTTTGGTCTTCCACCCAGGGTTTTGTCATTGACTATTACCAATGTGCTATTGTGAGAATGATTTTTGAAAGACCTCCACTTCTCCAACTAAATAGATTCACTGTTGCTATCGAAGTCATTCCCAAGGGTCGGTTAAACAGAGCAAATTAAATGTGACCATACTTTATCACTCATATATCATAAATGATGCTATTTAGGCCTAAATAGCATTTGCAAGTCATCAACAGCTATTGTTTCAATTCAACCCAGAATTCAACAAAAAATAGACAATACAATAGGCCTAGGGTTTCAAGCACTAGTTGATTTAAAATGTAATTATATTTAGTGATAGACTAAGTCAGTGGCACAGATTGAACTATCCAAGCAGAAGATACATCTCCTTCACATGTTGATAAAAATAAATAAATAAATTCAGCAAGCCATGACACCCACCATCTCAGATTATTCGGAATTTTTTTTCTGTAGTTAGAAACAGATAAGATTGGCATTCCTGAAACATTATTTTGTTGACATTTTATTTGATCTCTGAGAAATTAAGCAAATTGATTGCACCCAAATTGGCCATCTTAATTTAAATAATGCAAGTGACTTCTATGACTGATTTATCTAAACAGGGGGGGAAAACATCACCAGATTCACAGGGAATACATTACATAGTATGGAGAAGCAATACTCCAAGCCACAGCTTCATGCTACTTGTCAAACATAGAGAACTAGGACTGTATACTGGTTGTTAGGGTTGGATTGGCATGGGGCGTGGGGGGGTCCGTGGGTGGTTTTTGACAATTATTTTTACTCATTGGTAGGAAGAAGTTTGGTCCAAATTGGATGTTGGGTACTTTATTTATTGAATATTATCTGAATCCTATAAATTAAAATGGCCAAATTGGGTGCAATCAATTAGCTTAATTTCAAATGATATATTAAATTATATATAAATAATGTTTCAGGAATGTTAATCGTATCTGTTACTAATAATATAAACAATTTCAGAACAATCTGAGATGGTGGGTGTCGAAAACCTATTTCTTATGCTTTTTGAGGTGAAACGACCCACAAGATAAGCATATATATTTATTCTTATGTAGTCATATAAAGCATCCATGTCCAAGATAGCATGCATAGGTCGTCACAGATCTGTGGAGATTTTCACAATTGATGTAATAACCTGCAAATAATCTCGAATGGCATTGATCACTTGCACCATGTAATCTAAACTGCAATCCAGGTCATTTGGTTCCGCTATTAGATGAAGCACAGTGATAAAACATTAATCATTAATCATGATCATTAATGTGCTTTTAAATATTTTTGAAAGCCCAGTGATAGACATTTGGGTGACAACTAAACCAAAAATCAGACATAGTTTTTCCATTGGAATTTTGTTGCACTTTTAGATGGTTGAAGGCATAATGATAACACATTGGAAATTCAACTAACTTTTGGCTGTCTTTTTGAGTGGGTGAATATAGGTTGCAATATCATTGATCAACGTCTCAACCAAATATTACCCAAGTATCCACGTTCAAATGGCGTGGTGTGCCCAGTACAGCCTGCAGGTCCTCTAATAGCTGGTTCAGCAGGCGGTCCAGACCTTAAAGTTCTCTCCCTCCGTCACCGCACAGAGAGTCATAATGAGTTAGCAAGCGCAACACAGGCAAATTCTGCCACTACAGCACAGAGAGTCATAATGAGTTAGCAAGCGCAACACAGGCTAATTCTGCCACTACCGCTGTGACTCTCCAGTATTGAGGCTGCCACTCCTGCTGTGTTAGTGTAAAGCCAACTAGCTCTCACAGTCTCACGTCAGAATTAGACGTTCATCCATGTTTCTCAAATGTCAAATTTTTTAATTGTTCCAAACGTCAAATTTAAAAGTGTTTAAGGTTAAGTTTAGGCATTAAGGTCCAACTTTTTATGGTTAGGGTTAAGTTTAGGCATTAACTCCGAAATCTTAAGGTTAGGTATTAACTCCAAATGGTTAAGGTAAAAATCTCAAAAAAAACTTTCTATCGCTGGATTCGAACATGCAACTTTTGGCACCAGAGGCAGATGGATTCGGAGATGCAACCTTCGGCACCAGAGGTAGATGCTTACGCGCATCCGCCATCCCGTCCACAACACCCTAGCAAAACTGAAACCTACTTGAAGGTAACATCGCTCACTGTTGCCCCTAGTGGCCAGTTTCCACGTCATCTGCCGACGTCCTCAGACATGGATGGACGTCAAATACTGACTTGTATCACGGGTGAACTGGCTGTGTAAAGCAGCCTAAAAGCAGCATATGTAATACAGGCTGGCTGACACCAGTGGGGCTGATGGCAGACCTGCAGCTGTGTCTCCCCAGTACATCCCAGTAGCAGATGGATCAGAGAGAGACAGAGAGCGAAGAGAAAAGGGGCCCTGTGGATTCATGTAGTAAATAATGCCTTCACAGTTTGATGAATATTTCCTAGTGTTTTATTTCTCCTCACTGGTTCTGTTGTTCCCTCTGTGTGGTGAGGAGGAGCAGGCTTCCCAGGCCAAGGCACTAGCGTAGGACCTTCAGTTCTTATACTGTGGCTTTGTATGTCATTTAGCCCTCTTAACCCTTTGTTGCTCATAAATGAGATCCTGACCTCGTGTCTGATACAGTAAGGATGATTCCAAGAGTAAAAACTGGTTTCAATTGAACCCCTAAGTTCCTGGAAATCTATCCAAAAGAGAGCAGTTAAGGTATTTAAACAGAGATGTATCAAAATGCAGAGAGAGCGTTTGTATACATGTGTGTTCAGCTGAAATGGGAATTCAACAGGCTGTTTGTCTCTCAGGCGGTGTATCTGTCGTCCTTCGCGGCCTGTTCCTCACTCTGGCAGATAAAGACATTAGCAGAGTGCTGAGCGCTGTGGGCACTGTACGCACGCTCGTAATGGACTCGTAAATTCTGCTGATGTAAAATAAAAAAGGAAAAGAGAAAGAGAGGAGGGGTGGAGGGAAGAAGAAAACCTGCAGCGCTCACTCTCTCTCTCTCTCTCTCTCTCGCTCTCTCTCTCGCTCTCTCTCTCTCTCTCTCTCGCTCTCTCTCTCGCTCTCTCTTTCTCTCGCTCTCTCTCTCGCTCTCTCTTTCTCTCGCTCTCTCTTTCTCTCGTTCTCTCTCGCTCTCTCTCTCGTTCTCTCTCTCTCTCTCTCTCGCTCTCTCTCTCGCTCTCTCGCTCTCTCTCTCGCTCTCTCTCTCTCGCTCTCTCTCTCTCTCTCGCTCTCTCTCTCTCTCTCTCGCTCTCGCTCTCTTGCTCTCTCTCGCTCTCTGCCAGCTGGTGTTTCTGGAAAGGCTAAGACCACGGTTGTATCTTCTCCTAATTAGCTCATGATGTGTCCAAACACAGAGGCCAAGACAAGGAGACATGAGCTGTGTTGAGATGACATGAGGGATTTGATGTTGCAACAACGTTAAAGTGTGATTAAAGAAAGTTATAGTATAAGGTTTTGGGCTCTCTGATGCCATAGAATGTGGCACCCTGAACACAGCAGCAACACTTCTGGGTTACTCTGGAGGATCTATTTTCCTTTTCACACTATAGGGCCGACCGAAACCAAACGGTGCTGGCTTGGATATTTTCTTTTTAAACAATTGTCATTTTCAGCACGGTTCCAGCAGATATGGTGGCTGCGTAACCAGGCCAGCTCAATACAGCTTGGTTTGGCTCAGCTCGGCTCAGTAGTGTGAAAAGCCCTTAAGAGGAATAGTGATAGATGAATGTTCCTTTGCACCAATGACATGAATCAAATGACTGTGAGTTTGTGTTTAATGTAGGTTTAGTGCTACAAATAAAAGTAGAGTGTAGACTAATGGTGATATCCACTGAGTATACAAAACATTAAGAACACCTACTCTTTATGACATAGACTTACAAGGTGAATCCAGGTGAAAGCTATGATCCCTTATTGATGTCACTTGTTAAATCCACTTCAATCAGTGTAGATGAAGGGGAGGAGACAGGTTAAATAATGATTTTTAAGCAACTCAATATTAGGAAAGTGTTCCTAATGTTTGGTATACTCAGTGTAGATGCCAGACAGTGGCACACGCTCATGTTGCTCCCCTCTCAGGCAGATGGATGGGAGCCCAGATATTGATCTGCTCTTTATTCCCAGCCTGCATGGCTTTATTAAGGCATTCAAACACGGTTTTCCCATGGAGAATCCCAAATGAGGTGCAGATAAGGAGGATCCGGGACTAACACTTCATGGCAGTGGTGATATGGCTCCTGCAGGCCCCAAACCAATATTGATTGTGAAGTCTGGAAGCAGTTTTACTATGGCTTGCATCTCAATGTGTCTTTCAGGAGGAGATTAATGTTGCCTCTAAGAAACAATCAACCAAATATAATGATAATGAACAGTTGCACCAACACTGACTAGGAATCCCGGCTGCTCTTCTCTCTCTATCTCCCTTTTATTGCCAAAACAACCTGAATGTCACTGACAGAACCAACCGAAAACAGTTTAAACATTTGATGGCAGGAAGTTGACATGGAAATAGTATTTTCCTTATACGAGGTTGGGTGCCATTCATGGTGAAGTAAAGTAGATAATTAATGGAAAACAGAAGATAATCTGCCAATGTACTGAGTTCTCCTCCGCTTGGCACAGAGGGCATCTCTGATTCAATTAACCCAGGAAGCACACTAGCTGACCCATACCACCATTTATCTAAATTTCTCCAGGCTTACCAATGTAGCCCACTGTCATGGCATTCTACGACTCTGGTGAGCATGGCAACGGGGTTATCTCATCCAGTGATGGAAGCCTATGAATGCATTTAAAAGTCAGTTTGATTATCTTGTCTTTATGGGAAAACAGTAGGTCTATAGGCTCCCGGTGGAACTAACCCCATGGTGTCCTCCTTTGGAGATAAAGAATTTGTATTAATTACGCTGTCAGAGGTAGAGAACTCACTCCATGAATATGCCAGGATCAATCCCACCTGTCCACTGCTTTTGGCTGCTCTTCTGTACTTAATGGCTGGGCTCTATAGTCCTTATTGAGCTGCTGGGATTCTGCTTATTGCCTGGATTGGACATCCATCACTTCAGCGTGATAACTGTCTAGCGCACTTCTCGGCCTCTCCGCATCCCACACACACACACGCACACACACTCAGATGCACGTGCATGCACACATGTATGCACGCACGCATACACACACACACGTACACGCACACACATTTGATAAAGGGTTAGCTCGGGTTAATCCACTGCGGTTTTATTGTCCGCTGCTCACAATAACATGGTCATTATGCTTATGCATTATACAATCATGCTCAAGTCAGAGGCCATATTGTGTAAATGAAGAGTTGTCACTTAAATCAATTGTGATTAATTAGTTAAAAGTGATGTCCCTTGTGAAGATCATACTAAAGGCCAGGTTATGACCCTAGTCACAAGATCCAGGGCCTTGTGTTCTAAAGCAGAACCTTTACCATAGTTTCACCTGCAAATTGTATTTTAACCAGGGATAATTGTTGTGTGTGTTGATAGTTGATGGTGCCTGTGAAGGCTCATCACTCAGCCAAGCACCACAGGCCAAGTACAACACTTATGAGATGACAGGTCCAGTACTGCCCCATACCAAGGACAAGCAACTATGGTCTATGACACACACAAACACAATTTGACCTTTCTTAGTCCATTGTTTATTGTTCAGGGGTTGAAATTGCATGCACACCATGCTGTTTTGTGGTTGCTATTTTTCCTGATGCTATTTTGCTTGCTTTCCATGATTTAGTGCAGGAATGTTTTAAATCAGCTTTTCAAATAACATTCATTAGCAATTCGAAGAACGCTCCTGACAGATGTGTATGTTTTCACCATAACCATAATTTACGAGGGTAGGCATTGTTAATAGGTCAGTAAATGATTGTCTCTGTAAGGTTTCTTGTTTCTTTAACAAAGGCCCTTCAAATCAAGTGTCATTCTTATCTGTGACATAGATTATTTAATCCTGATACCTTGTTTCCTGTGTGTCAGGGGGTCCACTGTGATTCAATAAAGTTTTATTTATTAAAAACTATTCTGAGGCAGCTGTTTTTCTCACCAGTAATCATAACATTCTTTGAAAAACATATTTGCTGAAAAATCCAGAAAGAAAGAGAGGAAAGAGAGTAAGGGAATGGCCCATGGTCATTGTACGAAGGTCAGGAAAGTCTTACAGAAGAACAAAAACAACAACCCAGCTGTGTTTTCTTCCTTAGTTAGCTGTGATGTGAGGTGAAATTATATTTAGCCCACCATGACACAACAAAAGGTTCAGTCAGCACCCCTTTACTCTCCCCATTGTAGAGCTGACAGGACAAACATCCATGCTACCATTGCTATTCCCACTGTAAAGCTGACAGGACAGACATCCATGCTACCATTGCTATTCCCACTGTAAAGCTGTCAGGACACACATCTATGCTACACTCAGCATAGCTGTGCCAGCCAAGAGCACAGTTCTAGTAGAACAAACATGTTTTCATTCAGTTTGTGTGGGTGTCTGTATTTATGTGTGAGCATGAGTGTTTGCTTACATTGTTACATAAATATTTTCTGTCTTTTTCAATACTGCGAAAGTGTGACTGTATTTTATGGTTAGTGTGGCCCGGTGGGAAAATATTTGAATAGACTCCCAGGCTCACACAATAGATATGATGACAGATAAAAGCGTATTTACAGGAAAACACTTCAACCCCTTGACACACTTTAGTCCCCTCCTGCAAAACAGTTACTGTTGAATCACGGCTGATGTAACCCACATCAGCTACTTGTCAGAGGGGTTTTAACAGAAGTAGTGGATGTGTTAACACTGTAAATGATGACTTGTTATTGTCTTACCTTTATAGCCAGCACTTCTTCGTGACACTTCAAATATTTAGAAATTAAACTGTAATATCATAGACTGAGGAACCCAATACATTACTGCTCAGGCCATAACTATCACACGTACAAAGCTGTTGGTGCAGAAGGAAATAAAAATATGTTTACAAGTTTGGAATCTGTACCCTCCCTCAATCCTTGCCTAATTTTTCTGATAGACCTGAAAACAGTCACAGGAAAGAGTTAATCAAGAGGGAGTTCTTTTTTTAAAAAACATTGTTATTATTTTCTCTCAGAGCAGGAGAAAGAAGAGGTAGACACCCTCTCCCTCTTCCCCCGATATGGCCTGATGCCCCCAGCAGGCCTCCCCAGCCACAAACCCAGCAGAAGTCTCTACCCACCAAGACTTCTATACCAGACTTTCAAGTGCTACAACAACAAGTTCAGGTTTGGCAGTAGTGTCTTAAGCCCAGTCCTGGGAATTGTACACTGATGCTGACAACTAACATTGTCATTATAACCTAGATGTTTGTAGTTTTTTTGCAGTTGTGCTTAATACTGAGATTTTGGACAGCTATCTTGGTTAAACCAGTCCACTACACTACAACCTAATTGTAAACACCACCATTTGGTATATAGTCTTTTGAAGCTATGATAATTTATTGAAATTAGACAAATGAAGAGGATGAAATAATTTATAGACCTATGTTAAATGAAAATGTCTTATGTTTCATGATATATAAATGCATTTACAAATGTTTTAGCTTAAATTTGTTACATAAACAAAAAAACATATTTGTACTCAGTATAATAAAATAAAATGTATGCACTCACTAACTGTAAGTCGCTCGGGATAAGAGCGTCTGCTAAATGACTAAAATGTAAATGTAAATGCAGACAGGAGACAGATAGCCAATGGAGTGTAGTGCTGAGGGAGAAACACACACACACACAGCAGAGGGATTCCCCCACTTTATCATATATGTCAGCTCTGGAATGCTTCAGTATCAGACCATTGTGCATAGTATGATAAAGCCAAGCCAGAACACCGCGTTGCGTGCTTATGTGCCTCTTCGATGCATGGCCTGAAATCCAACTGTGTGAAGGAGTGATTTTGCTGGCTCTTGGTTGGACTGTGCTCTCATTGTTTTTGAGTGGCTCTAAATAACACCTGTTCCTACAAGAGGGTGATTATTGTAAAATCATCCCACGTGATTGTTCTATAAGGCTGGTTCACTGTAAGTCTTTCCTGCTCCTAAAGAGAACAACTCAAAACCATCCACGTAATGTTAAAATCCCCTGGTAACATATTGTGGACAAATAAATGCTATTTGGTGAGGTCAGTAGGTCCCGTCCATTTCTACCAGGAGAACAATTCTTTGTAATAAAGGGCAGTTTTATTGATGGGTTCATGAGCCGTCCTCCCCTCTCTCTCTTCTTCTCCCCCTCTCTGTCTCTCTCTCACACACACTTTTCCTTACTCTCTCTGGTTCTAAATGCTGATTTGCAGGTGGACCTAATCACTGCATGTGGTGTAGCAGCCAGAGTGAATGGGTCCGTCCATTAATCACTCTGCTCCTCCCACCCCATCATGCTGCTCCGTAACACCACAGCTGGCTGCACACAGCACACCCCAACAACCTGCTCTGTAACAGCACAGGTGTTCCACAACACTGGCCTCAGATTAGTTTGTGGAGCTGGCATGTTGACCAGAATACCTCACATCCGTCCTGTGTGAGGTTTGTGCTCCAGCCCTGAGATCAGCAGCATCGGCTTTAGTGGCTTGTTATCCCTCTTTCAGATCCGTTTCTCTTCAGGAGGCGGGGATGGCTGTGTGTGTCTGTCTGTCTGTGTGTGTTTTTGTATTTGTGTGTAGAGGAAACCCCCCCATCTCAGAGCCCAAAACATGTTTTCATGCTCCACATCTGCAGCCCCTTGTTTATCAGGAGAGCCGTCATTATTCTCTAACGACACAGAGCAGGGCTGCTCTCTGAGCCCACCTCCCTGCCCTTCATTGACTCAATATGAAAACATACTTATTTGACCAACAAAAGGGGTCAAAGGTTACAACACTTAATGTTGTTCAATGAGCAGAACAATCTGTGCTGCTAGTAACACTATACTTAGCCTCAGTTGGGGGACTCTGTGTGCTTGGGTGGGTGGGTGTGTGTTTGTGTGTGCGCTCATGCTCTCGCAAGTCCATGTGTCACACTCTTTACCCCTGAGAGATACAGAGTGAGGTAAAGTCAGTTCAGTACACATGGATCATAATAGTTGCCATTAAAATAGATTATATATTTATGATAATGCTGAATGTGGTTTAAAGGTACTGTATATCAATTTGTACCACAATAGGAAATAGACAGCTCTCCTAAACACATTATTTCATTGTTGTAATGGAAAATAAATTCTTTTGGGTGTATCCTATCATCAGGTGACTACTTTAGGAGACAAAATATGTTACCTCATAATGTTTTTGAGTTTCAACAATACAATGGGTTAAAATGTGGCAGTTTTGTCCATCAGTTGCTAAGGAAGTGGAGCCTTGTTGTGCAGGAAACAGGGAGTGCAATTTCCTGTTATGCAGAAATGTTTTAAGGGACTGCTGTCCTCCAATCAGACTTCAGATGTATGGGCAGGAAACCATGTCCAAATGGCAGCAGTCTCTGGGATCCCACACATTCTGTTTTTAGCTGGATGTCTCTGTGCTGCCAGGATTCAGGAAATACTTGATAATTGTAAGTTAGCTTACAGTCACACTAGTCTGGCTAACACATAACTTGAAGTCCTCCTGACTTCAGAGTCTGGAAATACTATTTTGATGTTGTCTGCACGATGCGCCGATAATGAAGGGATGTGCTTTTTTACTGATTGGTTCAGATCTGTGTCTTTCTCACTCAAACACCCACATCGACAACCACACACAGCCCCCGAGCGCCGCCCACTTCCAATACAACTGTTGCATTTTCAAATCCAAATAATGTGAGGCCTTAACCCACCAGGAAATAAAAAAAAGTTTGAGAGAACCAATCAAAGCTCAGCACATTCACACACAGACACCGTGGTGAAGAAGGCACGACAGCGACTATTCAACCTCAGGATGCTGAAGAAATTCAGCCTGTCACGAGGGCCCTCACAGTGTTCTACAGGAGCACCATCGAGAGCATACTGTCGGGCTGCATCACAGCCTGGTACGGCAACTCCACCGCTGCAGACCGCAAGGTGCTACAGAGGGTGGTACACTCAGCCCAACGCACCATTGGGTGCACACTGCCTGCCCTCCAGGACAACTACAACAACAGGTGTCGCAGGAAGGCCAAGAAGATCATCAGGGACCCCAGCCACCCAAGCCATGCCCTGTTCTCCTCGCTTCAATCACTCAGATGCGGGCAGTATAGGAGCATCATGGCAAAAACCGTAAGAATGGCCAATAGCTTCTAACCCCAGACCATCAGGCTGCTGAATAGCCCCCCAAAAAAAAACCGTCCCTTTGGAATGACTTTGATAGCAACAGTGAATCTATTTAGTTTTTAAGTGGAGAACTCTCAAAAATGATTCTCATGATATCACATTGGTAATATCGTAGCTAAGCAGGGCTGGGCTTGGTTAAAACCCTGGATGGGAGACCAAAGGGTAGCTGCAGATAGATCCGTTCTCCAGTAGGAGGTGCTGCCCAACTTTTTTTCTTTCTTTTCTGAACGTGGATATACTGTTGAAGAGTTGATGTTGTTTTAAAGGTACAAATTCAACATAATTTATACAAGGTTTGTTAATTTGGTTACCATGATAAAATGTCACCCTCAAAACAACAGTTTCCATTTAAATCCAATGTATTTTCCACGTAGATTCCATGTCACAATACGTTGACAAATTACGTTGAAACAACGTTGATTCAACCAGTTTGTGCCCTTTGGGTTCCTCCTCAGGAAACACCAGGGAGCACTTCCTGCGCTCAGCTCCCAACTCCAAACCCTCCTGCATCTGTTCAGACGCGCCTCTTACCACATACAATGTGCGCGCCACCAGTCGAGGACCGCTACAGCTGGAAAGTAACTTGACGCAATAAAAATGACATAAAACTAAGGTTATTGTTTTACCTTTCTGGTCTTTGGTTAGGTTTGCCTTTCTGTGTCTCGGAATACGTGTGGTCTGGAATATATCCTACAGGATGTTGCTTTCTCACAAGGGTTGATGAATGATAAACTGTTCGGATGTTCGCTCGGATGGTTCCCGAAAATGAATACAGGTATGAGAGCACTTTGATTTGGACAAATGTAGCCTACTAATCAAATAGGCCCTAGGTCTGGACAACGTTTGGTCATTTTATAATAAAACGCTGCATCGTCTGAGTTGTTTTATCCCTACAAAAAAAGGGACTGTAAGAATGTGTCTTGCCCATAACAAAACGGGAAAGGGACTCTGTGTGAAGGGAGGGGGACAGACTTGTGCTGCCTACAATTTGTGAAAGTTGACAAGTCCTGGGATCATAATGCCACAGACGGTGATAGCCTATAGGCGTGGGTGGCTAGCAAATAGAGGGCAAATTGTTGTTTAGATATAGAATTCGTATTGCAATTCCAATCATATTATTTCAATAATTGAAATCCCAAGTGTGAGAACTGTCACTAGGTCTTTAGTCTATATCTGAGACTGAACAACTACAATGCAGTAGTAAGGCTATCTGTGATGTAGTGTTAAGGGAAAAGGACTGTTGGTGGTCTAACAATATGTCTAATATATGTAGGATAATAGATTTATCTAATATCTAAACATATGAGTGATCATGAATTTATAGACACCAGATATTATTTTGATAATGTGCATTATGGATTTATGACAAGGTTGTCAATGGCATTGTTCTGTTGTAATTATGGGGACATTATACAAGGAGTAAGCCTGTATGATGCTTGTCACATTGCTGCTTTATTGAGAATCTGATTGGTTCTTCAAGGTACAGCCAGGGGTGCTGTTTTCCTCAGGGTATGTTGAGGAGATCATATCACAGGAGGCTGGTGGCACCATAATTGGGGAGGACGGGCTCATGGTAATGGCTGGTGCGGAATAGGTGGAATGGTATCAAATACATCAAACACATGGTTTCCATGTGTTTGATGCCATTCCATTTCGCCGTTCCAGCTATTATTATGAGCTGTCCTCCCCTCAGCAGCCTCCACTGGATCATATAGCCTAGTTTCCCAAATGTAATGTCCTTATGTAATGTCCTTGTGTGTCCTGTTTGACCAGTTGTGCTGTCATGTTTTATTTTGTCTTTAGTATTTTTTGTCCCTTGATACTCACAAAAACAGCCTATGAGAGGGGCAGTGAATCGCAGATAGTGACTTGGGGAAATCCTTTAGTAAATCCTTTAGTGTTGTAACTTGTGTCCTTCTAAGCAAAGTGTCCATAGTTAATACTCTTCCCAGGTGCAGTGGTCCAGCAGGTAGGGGACATAATGATGCATTTTATGATAAAATGATCAAACTTGGTACACTAATTCTAGATACTTTAAAGAGACAATCCGCAGTTGAAACGATAACACAGGGTCCTCTCTGCCCCTGTTTCGGTAAAAAGCTGAGGGATGGGGCTGGAGAAATGTGACCACTCTCAAATTCATAGACTGAGCTATGGATGAAAGGACTGATCATCCATGAGATCAAAATTACAGTTTTAACCATGTTTGAGCCTATCCAGTGTTTGTTTACATTTACTTTGTTTACAAACATTGGAGTAAAACAAGCGTATATTTTGGGTTCTTATGGGGTACGACTGTTGAACTAAGCTCATGAGGCATTTATAAGTTATATTCTTCAAAAATGTATGTAGCAACTGCAGATTTACCCTTTAAGTAAGGAACATTTGAAAGATTGGAGGCAGTCTGGGAAGCGAAATTTACATTCGTAGGATAGCTGGAGGCAAATAATTAATATTCATGAGTTACGCTGGGTGATTGGTTGAGACTTCTTGGGTGTGTAACGTCACACAGATGCGCTGTAGAGCCGTCTGTAGATTTCTCGCAGGCATGAGCAGTAAGAACCGAACGACTTGGGAAACCTACCTTCAGCTTAATTAATTGGGAAATAAATGAAGCCTCACCAATCTATTTAAGTTTCACTGTCGGATCATTTATAAGACGAGTCCACTAATTCTTATTTTTACCTTTCCACAAACTGTCTGTTGCTTGATATGAGCATGTTATCCCAAATGTAGCAAAGAATAGGAAATCCACGATTAGTTGGATAGTAATTGCTACTGCCTGGCCAGTGAGCTATCTAGCTACATTTCAGTAATTTAACTACCCTAAATGTGGTGGTCAGTGGATAAACTAACTATGACTTGAACATATTTGTCTGAAAACGAACTAGCCAATTATTGTTTCCCATGGTGTTATCATGTCTAACCAGTTGACTATTGTAGCCTGTGTGCCCATGAGCTCCTGAGTCTAGCTAGCGTCGTTGTTTTGTGTCCACAATAAGCTAACTGTTAGCTAGCTAGTTGGCTACTGCATGGCCAGTGTGAGCCAGCATGCTACCTAGCTAGCTACATTTCAGTCAGTAGCTATCCTTCTAAATGTGGTGGTCACTGGATAAACTAGCTATAAGTTGAACATATTTGGCTGAAAACGAACTAGTAGCCAGTTATTATTGCCCATGGTGGAATCATATCTGCAGCTGGCTCCTGAAGCCTATGATGACTATGTGTCCATGAGCTCCGGTTTTGTCTAAAAGGGATACAGCTTTTGTCAAAATTGACTTTTCGTAGCAGGTTTAGGAGAACTTACGTAGCTGGTTAGGAGAATTAACATGGTAGGATAATTAGGTTAAGGTTAGGAAAAAGGTACGAGTTAGTAAAAAAGCACCAAATAAACAACACCTTTTGACGTCAATTTGACAAAAGCTGTATCCCATCTAGACATGACCATGAGCTCCCGAGTCTAGACGTAGTCTAGCTAATGTTAGCTAGCTAGCTAGCGTCACTAGCTGAACTGTTTCATAAGAAAACGGCTGAGGTGACTCAGATCCTGTAGCTAGCTAGCAAGCCCTCCTTTGCGACAATATTATTGGCGTGCGGGAATATTAGATATGTATTTTCGTTTTAAGATAACTGTCATTAAAGTTGTTGGTTACTACTGGTTTTTATTCGAGGCGAGATAAATTGTCCGCAATGTCTTATGTTTTGGTAAGGGCTCAGAGTGATGTCACGCACCCAAGAAGGCTCAGCCAATCACCTGGCAGATGGAGGTGTGGTATATGGCCAATATACCATGGGTAAGGGCTGTTCTTATGCACAACGCAATGTGGAGGGCCTGGATATAGCCCTTAGCCGTGGTATATTGGCCATATACCACAAACCCCTGAGGTGCCTTATTGATATTATAAACTGGTTACCAACGTAATTAGACCAGTGAATAGTATTTTTTTAAATCATACCCATGATATACGGTCTGATATACCACGGCTTTCAGCCAATCAGCATTCAGGGCTCGAACCACCCGGTTAATAATTAAGCAATAAGGCCTGAGGGGGTGTGGTATATGGCCAATATACCATGGCTAAGGGCTGTTCTTTAAGCACGACACAACACGGAGTGCCTGGATACAGCCCTTAGCCGTGGTATATTGGCCATATACCACAAACCCCCGTAATTAGAGCAGTAAAAATAAATGTTTTGTCATACTCGTGGTATACGGTCTGATATACCATGGATGTCAGCCATTCAGCATTCAGGGCTTGAACCACCCAGTTTATAATATGATATAAAACACAGGTAAATGTTGAACTGGAATCCAAAAATGCGCAGAAAAGTTACTGACGAGATCCATTGGCCGACATGTTTTTACTGGGCCTGGGCCAATTTTCACCTGCCCCCTTTAAGGGACGGGCCAATTTTCAGCTGCCCCTTTAAGGGGCGGACCATTACTGTAATAACGGTAGGACTCGCACATCTGTCTGTGAGAGATGAGATTCTCCGACATGCCTCTTCGCTAGCAGTTGAGCAAGCTCAAACTAACATTGAAAAACAACCTAGCGTGTGAACAAAACGATGTCAATAGTCAAGAAACACGAGGACAAAGTTACACTTTAGTAGACTTTCGGGTAAATTCAACCAACTTCTATGTCTGAGCGCTTCTAAAAAGGAATCTTGCAGCACTTCAATTACAGTCCACACAGCCCCCCAGGCACTGTTGCTGCTCGAGGTGGGATAGCTATATACGATTCGTAGTTATTTGTGTGATGATAAGCTACCAGCAATGAAACAAAACGGCAGAAATACTTTGAAAATAGCTAAGGCAGCATTTTTTTTTCAGTTCGCCCACATCTATTTTTAGCCGCATATGCGAGCAAAATGGTTGCACCGTAGAGCCCTACTATAGTGCCATCGCCGATTTTGTCCATTACCTCCTGCATGGGGCCATATTGGACACAATTCACATGGGTTTTTTATCAAAATGCATACTACCGTGCTCCGAGCACACAAATTGGAGCACGGTAGGGTGCATATTGAGAAATACCCAATGCCTTATCTCCATAAATAATGGTTACATAAATACAGCCCAATGATGGCTTAAAATGTTTCAGGGGGTCTGGAAAACACAATAAAATAGCCAAAATATGCCATATATACGTATCCTTTAAAATGTTAGTAGAAAAGTGGTGAAAACGCATGACAAATTACTGTTTTTTGTAAATGTTTTCATGGCTAGTTCCAATAGTTAGCATGTAAACACTAAGACTTTAAATGGGTTTTCCCTGAAGGCTACTGATTGCAATGATATAATATTCTGTTTTGTGTCAATTTAAAAAAATGTGACAGGAAACCTGCCCTGTACACATCACTTTAGGTAAAATCCCATTGGAAGCATTATGCCCAGCAGAGAGACAGGTAACCCATTTTAACAAAATGCTTTTATGATGAGACCTTTCAGCCTTTACACAAAGTACAAGTTTAAATAAAAGATGTCTAGCTATAGCGCCATTCACAGGAGGTTGGTGGCACCTTAATTGGGGAGGACAGGCTTGTGGTATTGACTGTAGCAGAATGAGTGGAATAGTTCAAATACATCAAACACATGGTTTCCTGTGCCAGCAGGAAAGGCAGTCAGTTGTGGCAGTCTATAGGTCTTATCCTCTGGTATTATGGTAGGCTTTTCATTCGGCCTACTATAGTTGACCTGTTTGTTGAGCTGCCACAAAGACCTCAACTTCCAGTGGGTTGCAGGGACAAGGGTTGTTCTGGTGTGGACCTCTTCTGGTAGGAGGGCTGCATTGCTTCTCGTTGCTCCTGGAGGATGGCCTTCCTGTCCCGATGGACACCACGGGCCTCATGTTTCTCCCGCTCATGGAATGGCTCTGCAACAGTCTTCTCCTGGTTATTCAGTGTTCCTCACCCTGGCTTGTCCTTTGTTGGCACCATCTTGGTTTTTGGTTTAGAGAAAAAAAGTCCTTTAACCTCTACTCAGTTCCCTCTACTGGCCATCCCACCGTTGCCGCCATATGTAAGGGATGAACAAGGAGTCAACGAGAGACAACTGTGTAGGGGTGAAAATATTAGGGGGTTTATTTTCCCAAACTTCAAGTTGTTTACAAAGTAAGAGAAATCAAAAACCATAGTGCATAAAAAAAGAGTACTTAAAGGTCTGTAAAATATAAACATAAAACTGTTCTAACGCCTCAAACAAAGCTAAATGTATAACTGAGGTCTACATAGCAGAACAGGCGCAACTCCCAAGGTTAACTGAAGCCATAAGGTCAGCACACAGAATATAAAGTGAATGGCCAGTTCCATATGTCTGAGGCAGGTAGGCTACAAAGACACACGTACATTATTAAGGATCTATTCCTAACATTTTTAGCATATACATTATTTTAAGCATAAAATCTGATCATTAACATGATTAGCTGTAAATATATCAATGTTAAATAGAAAATTAGAGTATATTTTAAACTGGGGAAATCCTTTTTCCCTATGCTGGATGCAGGTGGTATCACCCGACACACCCTTCCATGTCAGGATAATAGAACGTGCCAATTAGCAGCACGCCTCTAAATAACACACCTGGCCACCAAGCTGCAGACAAGGCACCAGAAAAGGGCTGAAATGGTCAAACATAGAAAACAAATGGTTGATAACGTTGCAAATATAAATCTATGAGAATGCACTCAACTTAGAATTAAATTAAAACAATTAAAAAATGCAACAATTCAATAAAGGTGTGTCTTTGATATTTGAAATTTAAAAAAACGTGTTGGGTCATTATTTGATTTGACACTAAATATTTGGTGCAAATTAAACTTAAAGTGCAAAGGCTAGGGATATTTAGCTCTGCGGCTACATTTGGCCCACACAGTTTCCATGTGTTTGATGCCATTCCATTCGCTCCGTTCCAGACATTATAATGAGCCATCCTCCCCTCAGCAGCCTCCTGTGCCATTGCAGATTTAACCTATTATACTCTAAAGGACCAATTTAAAAAAATTACCGGCAACCAGCTACATTGGTTCTAATTGGACAGGATTCACATTGCCATATTGCCATTAATAACTGGTACATATAGCCCAAGGATGTCTTAAAATGTTTTAAGTGGTGAGGAGAACACAATAGAATAACCCAACTATGCCATATACGGTATATCTGTCCTTTAAACTTTATGCTAAAATGTGGTAGAAATTTGCCCTCAAATACTGTTATGTAATTTGAATTGGCCATAACTTTATTAGTAAGTGTTATGTTAAGCCTAATGATGGCTTAAAATGTTCCAGGTAGTGTGGAAAATACAATCAAATGGATCATGTACATTACCAGTCAAAGTGTGGACACACCTACTCATTGAATGAGTAGGTGTGTCCAAACTTTTGACTCATTGAATGAGTAGGTGTGTCCAAACTTTTGACTGGTACTGTACATGATCCATTTGATTGTATTTTCCACACTACCTGGAACATTTTTTAAAGATGTCTTTGAAAATATGACCAAAATTGTGCCCAATATACTGTCCAAATCACAGATTGTTGTTGATATTTTGATCCCTTGATTTAGAGGATAACATTTCAGCACGCTCCTAATGATCTCAAAATATTGTGTGATATCTTTGGATTAGAATGATATATAAAGTGTACTAAAACAGTGCTTGCATAATAAGTAATCGTAGCCTTAGTATTGCGTCCCATACATCCCATTCAAAATGGTAGTGTTCTATTGGAATGGCTTCAAGTCCATGGTTCCATTTTCAACATCCTAAGTACAAGGAATTAAGTACAAGGTTTCTTGTCACATTTCTTGAAATGGACAAAATACAGAATGTCATATTATATATCATTGTAATCAGTAGACTTTAGGGAACCCCCATTTGACAGTTTTAAGTGTTTAAATGTAAAATACTGAAAATGAGGATGAAAGTATGTTCAAGAATCAGTCATTTGGGTAGCTTTTTGGGCACTTTCTCGCCACCTTTCTACAAAATCTTTAAAGAATATATTTACAGTACCAGTCAAAAGTTTGGACACACCTACTCATTCAAGGGTTTTTCTTTATTTTTTACTATTTTTTACATTGTAGAATAATAGTGAAGACATCAAAACTATGAAATAACACATATGGAATCATGTAGTAACCAAAAAAGTGTTAAACAAATCAAAATATATTTTATATTTGAGATTCTTCAAATAGCCACCCTTTACCTTGATGACAGCTTTGCATACTTCCGTTTCCCCTGAAAAATGGATGTGGGGACCCTGCTCAGGCGTCTTTTTACACCTGCTATGTTAGGTTAGTCTGCCTCCCGCTTAGCCAATGTTTGCAATGATGATGAAAAAATAACATGAAATTGCTAATTCTGACTGCATGTCTGTGTTTTGCGTGTGTTTGATATGCTGCCTAGATTGCTGCATGTAATTCACAGATTGGTTTTTTCACCAATGCAAAAAGTTACATGCCGCTATCTAGGCAGCATATCAAAAACAAGCAAAACACAGACACACAGTCTAATTAGCGATTTAATATTATTTTTTCATCATCATTGCAAACATTGTACGAACATGTTGATAATGTATTTTGTGTACAATGTAAACAGCTGCATGTAACTCCCCTCCTGAAAAAATAACATGAAATTGTGCTCATGCTTAATAGCCTACTGAGGCATGGAATGCAATAGTTGGAACATGTCGACCAAGTCCTTTGTGTACAACATGTTGTTTGACAAAGGAGTTATTCGCTGATCAAGGAGGGGGGAGTGGCAGCGGAGCACTGAGCAGCAGCTACGTAGGCAGCAGAGTGGGCAGGAGCTATGTTTGAAAAAAATCCTGCACATGCGCAGAAATCTCTGTATCTTTAGCCACGGTAAATCAGGTTTCCAGAAAGTCCAGAACAGCAGCCACTCCGTTTCTTTCAACAGGAAATCCGAATGGCAGCCATTTTATTAAAATAGCCGCCCTGGTTGACTGACAGGCTTCCCAGACTTCCTCTAATCTTCAAAACATTCCTTAAGGTATCTAGTATTAGTGTACCAAGTTTGACAATTTTATCATAAAATGCACGATCTTGGGAATATTTGGTTCTTATCTGCTGGACTGCCCAATCTGTTTGAAGGCTTGGCTATCACAGCACATAGATAGCTGGAAACAATTTATAATATGCTTTTCACAGTGGAATTAGGAATATGAGGTATGACGAATAGATAGCCTTAAAGATAGCCTACAGCGTTTCAATCTCTTCTGACTCTGGGCAATTCCATGGTAACGGAATTACATGGAGACTCAGATTTTTCCCTTTAAGATGGATACCAAACAAAAACCATTGATTTCAAAGTTTAACAAACCATACAACTCTATGCACAAGGACTTATTTTTTTTGGACCATTTCCACAAAAAGTTTGACAAAAACACATTTACAAGAACTGTGCAGATACAATGTTTGATAACAGAACAAAACTGAGAGAGATTTTACCGTAATTCTGTTACCAAACATTGCATCTACCCAGTTTTTCCAGTAAAAATAAATACATTATGTGTAAATTCTTCTAAATAGTCATTGCGCATTGAGTTGTATGGTTTGTTAAACTTTGTAATCAATGTTTTTTGTTTGGTATACATTTTAAAGTCTCAGCGTAATTCCGTTACCGTGGAATTGCTCCTCTATATGCGTTGTTTCTTGAACACCGAGTTAATTGTTTTGTGTGCAGACCACTACCCTCACCATTTTCTCCCTCTGTACGTTTGGAATAATCCGTTATCTCCTTAGGCTATATCTAGTAGTAGCTCATGATGATCTCTTTTGTTTTGTTTTCAGATTTTAAGAAGCCCCCTCTTGCTCCTAAACCAAAGCTTGTGAGTCACCTCACCTTCAAGCTGCCTTCCCCTCTCATGTCCCGGCCCTGCTCCTCAGCCAGGGGCCCCAAACCTCCCATCGCCCCCAAACCCAAAGTACCACATGGCCCTGAGGAGGGCGACTCCTCCCTGCTCTCCAACAACGCCCAGGAGGGGTACACCAACGGGGATCTGCTCTCCTCAGACGAGGACCTGGACCAGGAGAATGAGCCAGAGGACTCTCTGAGTGGAGGGAAGGGGCTAGAGGAGGAGGAACCAGTGGAACCTCAGTATGACTCATACTCTCTCAGTTCAGTGGTCAACAAACCTGAGAATGGGTATGAAGAGCAGAGGGAACAGGAGGAGGAGAGGATGCAGGAGAAAGAGGAGGACTGGAGGTTAACTGACAGTGTTCAAACAGAGGAGGTGGATTCTCTGGACACACTGGGGGTCAGTGATGCTGGATTCACAATTGACTCAGTGGACGCGGTGGAGATAATCGACATGTACATCACTGATGACATTGACGCCGAGGGCTGCTACGCAGGCGAGGCTCTGGCCGACACAGATGGCCTCTCCATCATCAGCATTGAGGAGGAGGAGGCAGCATGCTACCTCTGTGAAACTGGGCCTGGGAAGGAGAATGAGGAGGAAGAGCACCAAATACAGGAAGAAGAAGCAGAAGAAGAAGCAGCCGATACCACAGCAGATGCAGTAACAGAATCTCTCTCTGAGGAACCCATAGATCTCCTCGTCAAAGACAACATAGAGGAGGACCTTGTTACCCAAGAGCCTTCATCGTTCAAGGAGGAGGATGAGGGGGAAGTAGAGGAATCCTCACCTTACCCTGGTAGTCCTCCCAATGTCCTACAGGAGGACTTTGGATATGATGTCATTGGTCCCTCAGAGGAGAGAGCAGAAAGGTATCAACCATATTCCATAATTGATGAAGAGCCCATGACTATTCAGTACAGTATGGAAGAGGGTGAGTGCCAACATAGCCAACATAAAGCTAAACAACTTTTCAACACAGAGGAGGAAGCAGTTGACCCTAGCCTGGAACCCTACTACATCTCAACTGAGGACATCGTGGATCCAGAGCAGAGGCCCGCAGAGGACAAATGTCACGGATCGGCAGGGAGTGAGAGCACACCGGAGGAATCTTCACTGGTCACAACAGAGACCATGGAACCCAGTGAGTACGCAGCCATAGGTGACGATGACTCGCTGTGTGAGGACATGGGGCAGATTGAGTGTGTCTCTTCTGAGGACTACGTCGAGATAGGAGATGATGATGACGATGATGACGACAGCGAGAACATGACAGGTTCATGTCAGAGAAGGACGCCTGGAGTCCAGATGGTGGAGGCTTTCTTGAACCACAGTAAAAACCAGCCCCGCTTCAGGCTGGTGTCTATCTCAGTGCCAGCGGACACAGACACCTCCCAGGCCTCATCGTTCTCTGACAGCAAGCTACTCTCCCCAGATGACTCTGATGTGTTCAGGGACGAGGTGGACCTAGAGGGCCACATTATTCCCTACCTGGATGAGACCACCGACACAGAAGACAACCTTAGTGATGAGCATGTCTACGAAGAGGCAGGCCTGGACTCAGAGGGGGAGAATTTCCTGCCTTTTGACAGGAAGTCCATTGTGACCAGGTCCCGGTCGCTGTCAGGGAAAGTGCCTGGTTACGTGCCTGATACGGTTCATGAGGAGGCGGGCTCAGAGTTCCACCTTCAGAACTACTGCAAGGTGGAATTGGACCGGAGCGGACCCGCGCTGAACAGCAGCCCCATGTTAAATTCAACCCGGGCCAAGAGCTCATCCAAACCACATCGCTTTCTCCTGTACCCCCGCTCCTTCTCCATGGAGGGACGCGACCTGCCCCTGTGTGTGTACAAGGAGGGCCAGGGTTCCCCGGGGGAGAGGAGGGAAGACAGCCTCTCCCTGCCCTGTGTCATGGGCTCTTCTGGAAGCTTCTCCCAGCGAAGTCCCCTGCCCTCTAGCGGCCTGTCCACCCCTACTTCAATGGTGGACATCCCTCCTCCCTTTGAGCTGGCCTACATCACCAAGAAGCCCATCACCAAGAGCTCTCCATCCCTGTTCGTCGAGGGGGACTCCCCAGACAGGCAGAAGAAGAAGAAGTCCTCCTTCAAGCGCTTCCTGATGCTGAAGTTCAGGAGGAAGACAGAGAGCAAGCTGCTGGTGGACGTCAATGTGTCCTCCTCCAGGTCCTCCCCTGAGTCCAGCCACCACGGCCCCGCCAGGTTCCTTGATTTAGACAGGCGCAGCACAGGCAGCTCCCCGCAACTCAAGTCCCGAATGGTCAGTAAGCCCCACCGCTCTCCGGACTCCCCCTCCACCTTCCTGTTCTATAAGGATGGGAAGAGAAAAGGGGGTTCTGTGGCCTTCCTCAACCGCAGTGTGGCCCGGGTGGAGTCCTTTGAGGACCGCTCCCGCGCCCCCTACACCCCCCTCCCCCTGACCAAGCCCCGCTCCATCTCCTTTCCCAACACTGACACGTCAGACTACGAGAACATTCCTGCCCAGACCCTCTGCTCCGACTATGAGAACATCCAGATCCCCTCCCGGAGGCCTGTACGACCGGGGACCTTTGCAGAGTTCTTTGACCATACGAGTCGGGTGCTGTCCTCTGCCAATGACACTGATGGTTACGTGGATATGAGTAGCTTCCCTGGGTTTGAAAGCAAAGCTCAGTCGCCTGAGCAAGAGCCTGAAAGGTATGGGGAAATTTGAGTTGAACTATAGTTTGCACTGTTAACACACTTGTAACATTTATGTGTGTGTGTGTGCGTGTACTTTAAAAAAATGTGTGGTGTGATGTGTGTGTACTGTATGAGAGAGAACCACTGAAGTAGATAGATGCTCCCGGTTGTAATATTAGTGATCTCTGCCACCTCTTATACAGAGCATTAGTCTTTTTTATTACTGTGTCCCCGCTGTGTGTGTTTACTGCTCCCTAGGGATAGGGGATTTATAACTGTTTCTAAGGGAGGGTCCCTTGTTGCCATGATCACACAGTGGTCAGTCACACACACACACACACACACACTATTCCTATAATCATTATTAAGCATTATAGTCATCATATTGCACATGACCAGGGGGGCGCTGGACTGGTAGAGTGGAGACTGCTTGGAGGGAGCAGGGCCCAGATTCACAAAACCCTTCTCACGCAAAACTTAAGAAGCTTCTTAAGAAAAAAAAGAAGAAGTTTATAAGATAGTTCTTAAGTGCAATTCCTCAACAATATCTTAAGATTTAATGATTATCTTACGAACTAATCAAATATCTTCTTACGAATCTTCTTAAGATGTTTGATGCTAGGCATTTGTTTTAGCTAGCTATCTAGCATATTTCTTACTGAGATTACCGTTCTAAAACATTTTCTTGGGTTTAAAATAATCAATACTGAAACTTTCAGATGAAGTTTGTAAGTGAATTAAACATGTTAAATTGCTTTCTCTCACTGCCCTGAGTTTAAGACTAGGGTTTAGCTATCTTGGAACATTTCCAATAGCTTTATTTTCAAGAATCTAATTTCTTCTTAACTTTCTGCTTAAGGAGAAACATAAGAAATAGCGCAAGAAAATGTCCAATAACCTTTTTGAGGATTAGCAACATTGCTTAAGTTTCTTCTTAAGTCTATAGTTAAGGGAAAAAATGGCAGTTAAGAATACATTTCTTCTTAAGAAGGTTTTGTGAATCTGGGCCCAGGTCAGGTTGTGCTTACATGTCCAGTCACATAAGAGTTAGTTCATCATTGAGGAACGCACATATCAATTCATTTGGGCAGGTCATAGTTTTTCTGCTTTGGATGCCTACCTAAGGTATTATACAGACCTCCGTGGATGATTAATTGTCAAAACATTTTGGATTCATCCCTATTCCTTCCAACCAGCCAATCAGAAACAAGATTGGGAGATGCAATCTCAGTGTTCCGTGTGCTCTATGATGTGTTGCCCTCAGCAATGCAGTTTACTATTCTGGAGGTGTATGGGAGTTAAACACAAGGGTGTTTTGATACACAGGACTCTGGGAATCCTCTGAATTGGTGATGCTGTTGCATCACAAGCATCCAAATGATGTTCAGTTCACATTAACGCAGGGGTGTCAAACATACGATCCGGCCCGCAAGTGGGTCCAATCCGGCCTGCGGGTGGTTTGAGTAAAAAACTAACTCAATATACTCTAAAATGCCTAAACCCAATTCGAAACTGTGTAGAAATGATAATGGACCTACATTCATACAGTTCCTTGACTGTGTCCAGCTCGCTAATAATTACCGAAATGAAAGCTAGACAGTCAGGGAGCATAGAAAATTCCAGAAATTATGGATAGAAGAATATTCTTTGCAAATATGGCAAGGAAATATTTAAAAAATCAGTGCGGCCCTCCAGACCTTGTTGAAGACCGAATGCGGCCCCCGGGGAAAAATTAGTTTGACATCACAGCATTAAGGTGACATATTGGTGCACAGCAATTTTTTTATCAGAATTTTAACACCCACAGTGTTCAATTGAACACTTTATTAGTGTGTATAATTAAATTAACACTTTTCAAAGTGTTGATAAACTAACACTCCATGGGTGTTGCAAATTACGACTTAAATTAACACTTTATTAGAGCTGATGCTGTTCATAGAATTAACACCTGTGGTCTTACAGTAACTCATTTTTTGGGTGTTGTTTTAACACTGTAGGGCAGGGATCATCGACTAGATTCAGACACGAGCCGATTGATTCTTGAGCAGATGGTCGGGGAGCCAGAACATAATTACATTTTACATTTAAGTCATTCAGCAGACGCTCTTATCCAGAGCGACTTACAGTTAGTGAGTGCATACATTTTCATTCTGATCGAACCCACAACCCTGGCGTTGCAAGCGCCATGCTCTACCAACTGAGCTACGTAATTACAAATAATTTGTGTACTGCAAATTGACCGCAAGAAGCCCAAACAGATATAATGTTTGACTAAAACATAATCATTTCAAACCTTGGTTACATTTGCATACGATCACGTCGTGTCGCTTTATTATGCGTGGGAATACTTGGGAACAGATTTCTTAAATTAAAATCACTTGGAGCTGATTTCCTGGTGTATTTTACAGTTTGTTATGTCCAACAATTGTTAATACACTGCTCAAAAAAATTAAGGGAACACTAAAATAACACATCCTAGATCTGAATGAATGAAATAATCTTATTAAATACTTTTTTCTTTACATAGTTGAATGTGCTGACAACAAAATCACACAAAAATTGTCAATGGAAATCAAATTGATCAACCCATGGAGGTCTGGATTTGGAGTCACCCTCAAAATTAAAGTGGAAAACCACACTACAGGCTGATCCAACTTTGATGTAATGTCCTTAAAGTAGTGTGTGTGGCCTCCATGTGCCTGTATGACCTCCCTACAATGCCTGGGCATGCTCCTGATGAGGTGGCGGATGGTCTCCTGAGGGATCTCCTCCCAGACCTGGACTAAAGCATCCGCCAACTCCTGGACAGTCTGTGGTGCAACGTGGTGTTGGTGGATGGAGCGAGACATGATGTCCCAGATGTGCTCAATTGGATTCAGGTCTGGGGAACGGGCGGGCCAGTCCATAGCATCAATGCCTTCATCTTGCAGGAACTGCTGACACACTCCAGCCACATGAGGTCTAGCATTGTCTTGCATTAGGAGGAACCCAGGGCCAACCGCACCAGCATATGGTCTCACAAGGGGTCTGAGGATCTCATCTCGGTACCTAATGGCAGTCAGGCTACCTCTGGCGAGCACATGGAGGGCTGTGCGGCCCCCCAAAGAAATGCCACCCCACACCATGACTGACCCACCGCCAAACCGGTCATGCTGGAGGATGTTGCAGGCAGCAGAACGTTCTCCACAGCGTCTCCAGACTCTGTCACGTCTGTCACGTGCTCAGTGTGAACCTGCTTTAATCTGTGAAGAGCACAGGGCGCCAGTGGCGAATTTGCCAATCTTGGTGTTCTCTGGCAAATGCCAAACGTCCTGCACGGTGTTGGGCTGTAAGCACAACCCCCACCTGTGGATGTCGGGCCCTCATACCACCCTCATGGAGTCTGTTTCTGACCGTTTGAGCAGACACATGCACATTTGTGGCCTGCTGGAGGTCATTTTGCAGGGCTCTGGCAGTGCTCCTCCTGCTCCTCCTTGCACAAAGGCGGAGGTAGCAGTCCTGCTGCTGGGTTGTTGCCCTCCTACGGCCTCCTCCACGTCTCCTGATGTACTGGCCTGTCTCCTGGTAGCGCCTCCATGCTCTGGACACTACGCTGACAGACACAGCAAACCTTCTTGCCACAGCTCGCATTGATGTGCCATCCTGGATGAGCTGCACTACCTGAGCCACTTGTGTGGGTTGTAGACTCCGTCTCATACTACCACTAGAGTGAAAGCACCGCCAGCATTCAAAAGTGACCAAAACATCAGCCAGGAAGCATAGGAACTGAGAAGTGGTCTGTAGTTACCACCTGCAAAACCAGTCCTTTATTGGGGGTGTCTTGCTAATTGCCTATAATTTCCACCTGTTGTCTATTCCATTTGCACAACAGCATGTGAAATTTATTGTCAATCAGTGTTGCTTCCTAAGTGGACAGTTTGATTTCACAGAAGTGTGATTGACTTGGAGTTACATTGTGTTGTTTAAGTATTCCCTTAATTTTTTTGAGCAGTGTATATACAGTATCAGTCAAAAGTGGACACACCTACTCATTGAAGGGTTTTTCTTTATTTTTACTATTTTTTACATTGTAGAATAATAGTGAAGACATCAAAACTATGAAATACCACATATGGAATCTTGTAGTAACCAAAAAAGTGTTAAACAAATCTAAATATATTTTATATTTGAGATTCTTCAAATAGCCACCCTTTGCCTTGATGACAGCTTTGCACACTCTTGGTATTCTCTCAACCAGCTTCACCTGCAATGCTTTTCCAACAGTTTTGAAGGAGTTCCCACATATGCTTTGCACTTGTTGGCTGCTTTTCCTTCACTCTGCCATCCAACTCATCCCAAACCATGTCAATTGGGTTGAGGTCGGGGGATTGTGGAGGCCAAGTCATCTGATACAGCACTCCATCACTCTCCTTCTTGGTAAAATAGCCCTTACACAGCCTGGAAGTGTGTTGGGTCATTGTCCTGTTGAAAAACAAATGATAGTCCCACTAAGCCCAAACCAGATGGGATGGTGTATCGCTGCAGAATGCTGTGGTAGCCATGCTGGTTAAGTGTGCCTTGAATTCTAAATAAATCACAGACAGTGTCACCAGCAAAGCACCCCCACACCATAACACCTCCTCCTCCATGCTTTACGGTGGGAACTACACATGCGGAGATCGTCCGTTCACCCACACCGCGTCTCACAAAGACACGGTGGTTTGAACCAAAAATCTCCAATTTGGACTCCAGACCAAAGGACATATTTCCACCGGTCTAATGTCCATTGCTCGTGTTTCTTGGCCCAAGCAGGTCTCTTCTTCTTATTGGTGTCCTTTAGTAGTGGTTTCTTTGCAGCAATTCGACCATGAAGGCCTGATTCACACCCCTCTGAACAGTTGATGTTGAGATGTGTCTGTTACTTGAACTCTGTGAAGCATTTATTTGGGCTGCAATCTGAGGCTGGTAACTCTATTGAACTTATCCTCTGCAGCAGAGGTAACTCTGGGTCTTCCATTCCTGTGGTGGTCCTCATGAGAGCCAGTTTCATCATAGCGCTTGATGGTTTTTGCGACTGCTCTTGAAGAAACTTTAAAAGTTATTGAAATGTTCCGTATTGACTGACCTTCATGTCTTAAAGTAATGATGGACTGTCGTTTCTCTTTGCTTATTTGAGCTGTTCTAGCCATAATATGGACTTGGTCTTTTACCAAATAGGGCTATCTTCTGCATACCAACCCTACCTTGTCACAACACAACTGATTAGCTCAAATGCATTAAGAAGGAAAGAAATTCCACAAATTAACTTTTAATAAGGCACACCTGTTAATTTAAATGCATTCCAGGTGACTACCTCATGAAGCTGGTTGAGAGAATGCCAAGAGTGTGCAAAGCTGTCATCAAGGCAAAGGGTGGCTATTTGAAAAATCTCAAATATAAAATGTAGTTTTTTATTTGTTTAACACTTTTCTGGTTACTACATGATTCCATATGTGTTATTTAATAGTTTTGATGTCTTCACTATTACTCTACAATGTAGAAAATAGTAAAAATACAGAAAAACCCTTGAATGAGTAGGTGTGTCCAAACTTTTGACTGGTACTGTATATATATGTTTTAGTCAAACATCATATCTGTTTGGGCTTCTTGCGGTCAATTTGCAGTCTACAAATTATTTTTAATTATGTTCCGGCTCCCTGACCATCTGCTCAAGAAAAAAACAGCCTGCGGCTGAATCTAGTCGATGATCCCTGCCCTACAGTGTTAAAACAATACCCCAAAACAAGTTACTGTAAGACCACAGGTGTTAATTCCCTAACACTATGAACAGCATTAGAAAACTTGGGGGGCCAAATAAAATCACCCGCGGGCCAAATTCGCCCCGTGGGTCGCCAATTGGGGAACCCTGCTGTAGGTATTAAACCCTTATTTTCCTATTTATTTCCCAGGGTGCCTTTTGAGTGAATTTTAGAAGTACCAGTACCACCCATGACTGTGTTTGCTAGTGACAGAGACATGATTGTTACAATAGTTTGACAGCCTTATTTTACCTTAACACAGTGGTCTGAAACTCCTGGTTTGCAAGCCACATTATGTTGGCTTGCAAATTGTATAATTCCTATTGGAATCCAGCCAGAGTTAGAATATTCAACAATTGGAACTTTTAATCACTGCAGTTAGAATGACTGCCAAGGTAGGGAAGAATGATAAATGAGACTACTTAAATCATCTATACTGGTACAACCATCTCAATAACGGGTGAAATAAGTCCAAACACTTACAGATTGGATTGGATTAGTTTAGAAAAATGTTATTTATCTTTGTGTAGTATAAGATCAATTACTCAATCAATGTACATGCAGAAACATAGATATTAAAACAAGCTATTTCTAAAAAGCAACCTGCAACAAAGCCTGCTGGGAAATATGATACTGTGGCCCCTCCCATGTCTTTTTCACTCTGAGAGAGCTAGCGGAAATTAACTAAACGCAGTGGAGTAACAACAACACCTGGTTAACACTTCATTTATTCACCACTGGTGGTGTCAATTTCAATTCCACTGGTGTTAACCCCACTAGAATCAACACTCAGATATAACACTCACAACACTTTTTACCTCAACACAGAGATTTTAACACCCACACATTTGTGACCGACCGGCTCGATTTGGTCTTATGTAGCAAAATTTGAAATGGTGCTAGAAAATGGTATATCATACACTACAGTTGAGGAACAATGGGAAAGTAATTCTGCTTTGAAAGTTGATAAACTTGTAACCACACTTTTGAGAAAATGGCCTTTGAATGTTTTGGTACACCCACTCGTGAGCTCTTCTTTGTCTACACCCATTCAGCATCGTTCACACCCTCCTAAGCTATTGCCCCGCACGTAAACTCAGAGCGTTATCAGATTGTCCGTTCGTAAATTCGCACACTGGACACTCTGGCCGAGGAGTAGGGTTGATCCGAGCATCTGTCCTAACAACAGCAGTCAAGCACCCAAGCTAACGTTGGCTAGCTTGCTAGCTACTTCCAGACACAAATGAGAGAACAGCTCACTCTGACCATTTTATCCACCCTAGCAGAGCTGGTTGGGCTGTTTTTATGTTATCCAGAGCGTTGGTGACTGCAACTGTGCTGCTGGCAACAATTTAATTACACTTTTTTGCTAACATTTACTGGCACCGGCCATATTCAACGGGTGTTGAGCGTTCGTAAATGTGTCAGTTATTCTGCGCTCTGGCACACTCAGACGAGAGTGCTCTGAAATCAGAGTAGATAGCCAGAGTGAATTTACCAGCTACGTCTATCAACAGTTGTCACAGTGACATTAACATTCTATTGAAATTGTTACTTGCATAGGAGTATTTTAAGACATGTAGCTAGCTAGCTATCTAAACAATGAACCATAATCCCAACTCATGACATTACTACCCTGCATGAATCTGCAGGTTCATTAGGCTAGCTAACATTAGGCTATAACTAGCAAAGCAAATGGCTCTGAGATACGAATAATATTACTACACAGATCATACCACCTAACGTTAGCTAACTAGCTAACAGTACATTTTAACTTGAAATGAAAATGACTTACTGACAAAATTAGAAATGTGTAATATCTGAAAATGTAGCTAGCTAGACTATCTTACCCATATACATGGTTGGACGCTTCTCCCTCTCTGTCACGGATGCCATGGTTGCCTTAGTTTGAAGATGTAATCCGGAGACAGGTGTTTTCTCCATCTCCTTAGCTATCATACTCTAATTCCACTGATTTCAAAACTCGATCTCTCGGCATTTCCAGCCCACTCATGATCTCAGCCAATCATGGCTAGCGGGAAGGTTGCTGTCTTTTTCTGTGGCTAAACCAACTAGGCTCGTAATGTAACAATTTTATTCCTATTTACAGATGGTATAATTTGTTATTAAGGCACATGAAAGTTCACATGTTCCAGAAGGCATTTCTATCCAAAAACCACCAAAAGAATGTTCTACACCGGTTCGATAAAAAAAAAGTACTGATTTATATCGTTCCTTTCTGTTCGTTTTTAAAACTCTGTATTTTTTACATTTAGCTCAACATTAAATTAATTCGCATATCAGTGTGGATAGAGCAGCTTGCTGTGGAGCGGGTAAGCAATTTAATCTGTATACGAAAGTCATTAAGAGCTAATTGTATTTTGCCATAACATAAGCATGTGGTCCTCTGTAGCTCAGCTGGTAGAGCACGGCGCTTGTAACGCCAAAGGTAGTGGGTTCGATTCCCGGGACCACCCATACACAAAAAATGTGTTTATGCACGCATGACTGTAAGTCGCTTTGGATAAAAGCGTCTGCTAAATGGCATATTATTATATTATGGTTTAATCATAATGAAAGACAAACACACACATTGTGATGCTAGTCACAGTGTAGCGCGCAAGATGCAACTGACATTTTGAGGGTGCGAGAGAGGATGGAGGAAGCTTGCTTTTAAGCGCTGTGCATCTTTTTATGACATGCATTATCTGAATTAGCCCCACAGAATTATACCTATGGAGAAACTTTGAATGTTTTTGAACTTCTGAGTTGGTTTAATGTTGGACCAGAGCAAACGTTAGCTAGCTAGCTAACAAGCTTGTGTGTGCAGAGCAGCACTAGAATTAATAACACGTCTTACCTTTTTGTTTTTAATGAATCCAATGTGAAACGTGATAACTATAGGATCCTTAACGAGCATTGAAAAAGTCAATCCATTCTTCTCTAATTAAACATCTCTCCCTAATTTCCGAATTATGATTGTATTGTCGTCAGTAGGCTACGGTAACCTATGCTTCAGAGGGGAGGGGCAGGTAGCCTACACACACACCCACTGGCAAAGATTTCCAGCTGGCAGGCAGACGCTGGAATAAGTGACAGAGTGAGGGCTTTGCATAGGCGCTTTGTTGCGGGACTGGTTTTTGTGGGACTGGAAAAAACATGCCCGGAATGTAAAAGTACGTTATTAATCGGTTTCCATGCTTTTAAAAAAATGGTTCTGTTCCGGAACAGTACAGATCACATTCGTTTTCGGTTCGGGTTCTGTTTCTCAAATAATTTGTTATTATCCAGTTTTCTGTTCTGTTCCCCGAGGACTTGACATGGACCAACAACACCACCACTCTTGTCAAGAGGGTGCAACAGCGTCTCTACTTCCTAAGGTGGCTGAAGAAGGACTGCAGCATCGTCAAGTACACCACACACCCCAGCCACGAGCTGTTCACTCCCTTACCGTTGGGTTGATGATATCGGCGCATGAGGTCTGATACTAACAGGCTCAGAGACAGTTTCTATCTACAAGCCATCAGACTGCTCAACACTTGAACTGGGCTGACCACACATGTACTCACACACACACACACACACACACACACACACACACACACACACACACACAAGCACACACACACATACATATTCATGCTACATACACATCACAACTGCTGCTCCACCAGACTCTTATTATGATTTCTAAATACTGCACAATTTCAACACTTGCCCCCCAATACCCCCTTCCCCAAAACACATGTAAATAAATGTTGGACTATAAATTGTGCCTTCCTGTATTATCCTTATGCTAAAATGTTTATTCTATTCTACTGAGCCATTTACTTTATGTTCGTATTCAATTTGTAAGTCACTCTGGATAAGAGTGTCTGGTAAATGACTTAAATGTAAATGTATTCTTATCTTTTATTATTGTTGCGTTGTCGAGAAGGAACCAGCAAGTAAGCATTTCTTTGGACGGTGTATACCATGTGTATCCCGTACATACAACTAATAAAACTTGAACTTGAAACTTGAGGTTGGTCAACAGTGGTCAGGGGCTCTGTCTGTAGGCTAGGTGTTGGCTAGAGTTTTGTCAGCAGTGGTCAGGGGCCCTGCCCATAGGCAAGGTGTTGGCTACAGGAAGGCCTGGGTGTGGGGCCTGTGAGGTCATTGCCAGGTCATCCCTGGGGAGGAAGCGTCCTGCCTTTGAGCGTCCACTTCCCTGTTTACGGGAAATGCTGGAGAAGGGGTGGAGGACTTTAAAGGGCTTACAGTACATACAGGTCTTGACTTGTTTGTGGTGTTGAACCCAGAAACAGTCAGGCACCGGGTTACACCTCTTGTGATAGCATTAGCAGCACAGCACTGAACATACTGAGGCACAATTATTTGTTACCCAGTCTTCTTTACAGGTATCTTTACTAATTTAGCCACTAGAATAATTACTATCCGAGAAACCAAGTCCTTCAGTATATTTGAGGTCACTGACCAGTGGACACTCACCCTTCCACTATCAGCAGGACTCAGAAAGAGCCTGGGGAAGCGGGGAAGTATCATTTGTTATCTCCTTTTGTAATTTGCCACAGTAGATTTGGCCTTTGGCTGTAATAAAACATAGCACAGAGGCTGCAGAGACTGGGATGCTAGTGCCTTGCTTAAGGGACAAAGTTGTAACATGCTGAGATTAATAAGTGTTTTTGGTGGGAAATTATTTGGGAGCTGAAAACTGGGAACTGACTGAATCGGTTCCTTTTGGTCCAATTTAGTCGAGGACACTAGCGTTAACTGCATCCCATCCGACTGATGCTGGTCCATGGCCTGGGTATGGCTGTGTCACTGGAGGCACTCTAGATTTATTGGTCTCTCCCCACACTGAAGACCTCTTATCTCTTTTCAGAATTTCACGTTGACGCTCTACATATGTCTGATGTTCCTCCATATAACCTGCTATTATTACAGCAGTATTTTAACATGGAGACATATAAAGTCAACTCGGTTGAGTGCTATTCTTCTGCATCATATATCTCACAGATTTATGGAGAGAGGAGAGTGGGACTGCTCTGAGGTATGCTGGCCATGTTCACTCCAATGCATCCCACAGTTGTCACATTGGCTAGATGTCCTTTGGGCGGTGGACCATTCTTGATACACACAGGAAACTGTTGGGCGTGAAAAACCCAGCAGCGTTAAAATTCTTGACACATTCAAACTGGTGCGCCTGGCACCTACTACCATACCCCTTTTAAAGGCACTTAAATATTTTGTCTTGCCCATTCACACCCTGAATGGCACACATACACAATCCATGTCTCAATTGTCTCAAGGCTTAAAAATCCTTCTTTAACCTGTCTCCTCCCCTTCATCTACACTGATTGAGTGACATCAATAAGGGATCATAGCATTCACCTGGATTCACCTGGTCAGTCTATGTCATGGAAAGAGCAGGTATTCCTTATGTTTTGTACACTCAGTGTAAATGGACTTCATGTTGTGGTCTGTAGATAAAGACATTAATGATGGAAACACCATACATAGGCTACAGCACGTTGGAATGGGCAGATAGTCTTGAAACATTTCTCTAACAATGTCATTGTTCTCTTCCTGAACAAATGGTTTTGAATTTGTTTCTCTGAGAGACTTTGAGTTTTATTAGCCATTCATCATGGCAGAAGGCCTGACACCGTGACCTATGAGAGATCACTCTGGGGTTGATTAATCCTCCTTTCCATTGATCAGACATGTTCCTCTTCATTTCCTATAAAGAAGCATTACCAGCCCTCTTTGGTTGGTTTGGAAATGGACCCTAGCTGAAGACAAGCTGTGTCTCACTCTGTCTCCCACCTTCATATTAATCTCATGGATGGTTTTTATGTTTGTTATTTTTTATCTGGCTAATGATCAGAGTTTGGGATTTTATTAATTTGATCCACTGCCCATCAGATGAGTTAGGGCTTCATAACGCCTCCCTGTAAATGTCCTTTGGTTTAGTAATATCTTTGACGGGTTTATTACTACTCTCTCTCTACTCTCTCTCTCTCTCTCTCTCTCTCTCTCTCTCTCTCTCTCTCTCTCTCTCTCTCTCTCTCTCTCTCTCTCTCTCTCTCTCTCTCTCTCTCTCTCCCGCCGTCCTCTCCATCCCTCCTTCTCTGGCTCACCCTCATCATCTGCCAGATTTCAGTAAACTGCACTGACAAAACTGTCACGGTATGGCATGTTGTGTGTGTGTGTGTTTGTTGATGTACGTATGTTGATGTTTATATGTGTGTTTGTTGTGTATGTGTGAACTACACTACAGTAGGATCTTCATTTGAGACAGTTTGCTACAGCAGGAAAATAATCCTGCAGCAACAGGAAATGTGAATTATTATGTGTATTATAACTAATTAAACATTTTTCGTAAGAGAAAATCAAGTCTGACATTTCTAAGTGGGAATTACAAACTTCAGATGCCTTTTTTAACCTCAAATACACTACAGGTTTTATATTTATATTTCCTGCAAATTCTCCTGCAACAGGGTGATCAAATTAAGATCCTACATCTCTATACTGATGCTCTTATCCTGTCCTGTCATCTCAGTGCCTATACAGAAGCCTACACCGTGTGCTCCATAGCTGTTGGTTCACCTGGCGGTTCAGGAGTTGAGGCAGGGGGCGGGACAGTGGAGGAAGAGGACCAAGAACGCACCTCTGAGGAGGAGGAGGAGGGAGGAGCAGATAACACATATGACAGACGGGTAAGTCTTCAAAACCAAGATATTGCTATTTTATTATGTTTGCTATCCCATAGAGATTTGTTACTGATAATGTTGTTCTTTACAGACTGATGGTCGATCCAGAGCCTTCTACATTGCCAAAGAGCTGGTGGACACTGAGAGATTGTGAGTGACCTGAGTATCACATATAACACTAATTATCAGCGTCATTGTAACTCTTTAACTCTGTAATATTGTTGTGTCCTTTTCACTTTGTTGTTTCACCTTAATAACCTGGAAATTAATGCATTTTTATATTAATCTGCACATGTAAACCTGACAGTGCCTCAATTCTCTCGCTGCAGACATGTGAAAGCCCTCAAGCTTCTCCAGGAGGTAAGTATCAAGAAGTCTTTGAACCAGACATGTATTTCTAGATGGATTGGATTTCCTCTCACCTTCATGGAGCAAACTCTGCTCAAGGAAAGCTCTCTGTCGTTGGGCGTTTAGTGCCCCTATGAGCTGGTAGGAGAGAGAGACAGAAGATAGATTGGAGAAGCAGACAACAAGGTTTATACTAATGTTATATAAAAAGTCATTAATATTCCTTGTTTGCCATTATATCCAATGGTGGTTATTGGTTATTGGTGAGAGTGGAGATGGGCTCTATCCGAGGGCCAAGGTGGCTGGGAGGGCATCAAACACTTCCCTGAAGTATGTGTGGTGCCTCCACTCATCTCACTTTGGTCTCTCTGTGAACCACATTCCCCAATTAGAGCCCCACCAGCCACTATACTTTAATTTAATTTAGAAGGTATAACAAACTGACCACAGTGTTTAAGTGGCAGTCTTTCTCCAATGTATTTACAATGACATAACCCACAGACTTTTGGTAGCTTGGAGCTTAAAAGCCCTAAAAAGGCAAAACACCTCAAAGTACAAAGTACTTGCTTTATGTTTTTTGTGTGTTCTCTGTTAAATGTTTTCTCAGCCTACATGTTCACACATTCTATATACAGTGGGGAAAAAAAGTATTTAGTCAGCCACCAATTGTGCAAGTTCTCCCACTTAAAAAGATGAGAGAGGCCTGTAATTTTCATCATAGGTACACGTCAACTATGACAGACAAAATGAGAATTTTTTCCAGAAAATCACATTGTAGGATTTTTAATGAATTTATTTGCAAATTATGGTGGAAAATAAGTATTTGGTCAATAACAAAAGTTTCTCAATACTTTGTTATATACCCTTTGTTGGCAATGACACAGGTCAAACATTTTCTGTAAGTCTTCACAAGGTTTTCACACACTGTTGCTGGTATTTTGGCCCATTCCTCCATGCAGATCTCCTCTAGAGCAGTGATGTTTTGGGGCTGTCGCTGGGCAACACGGACTTTCAACTCCTTCCAAAGATTTTCTATGGGGTTGAGATCTGGAGACTGGCTAGGCCACTCCAGGACCTTGAAATGCTTCTTACGAAGCCACTCCTTCGTTGCCCGGGCGGTGTGTTTGGGATCATTGTCATGCTGAAAGACCCAGCCACGTTTCATCTTCAATGCCCTTGCTGATGGAAGGAGGTTTTCACTCAAAATCTCACGATACATGACCCCATTCATTCTTTCCTTTACACGGATCAGTCGTCCTGGTCCCTTTACAGAAAAACAGCCCCAAAGCATGATGTTTCCACCCCCATGCTTCACAGTAGGTATGGTGTTCTTTGGATGCAACTCAGCATTCTTTGTCCTCCAAACACGACGAGTTGAGTTTTTACCAAAAAGTTATATTTTGGTTTCATCTGACCATATGACATTCTCCCAATCCTCTTCTGGATCATCCAAATGCACTCTAGCAAACTTCAGACGGGCCTGGACATGTACTGGCTTAAGCAGGGGGACACGTCTCGTACTGCAGGATTTGAGTCCCTGGCGGAGTAGTGTGTTACTGATGGTAGGCTTTGTTACTTTGGTCCCAGCTCTCTGCACGTCATTCACTAGGTCCCCCCGTGTGGTTCTGGGATTTTTGCTCACCGTTCTTGTGATCATTTTGACCCCACAGGGTGAGATCTTGCGTGGAGCCCCAGATCGAGGGAGATTATCAGTGGTCTTGTATGTCTTCCATTTCCTAATAATTGCTCCAACAGTTGATTTCTTCAAACCAAGCTGCTTACCTATTGCAGATTCAGTCTTCCCAGCCTGGTGCAGGTCTACAATTTTGTTTCTGGTGTCCTTTGACAGCTCTTTGGTCTTGGCTATAGTGGAGTTTGGAGTGTGACTGTTTGAGGTTGTGGACAGGTGTCTTTTATACTGATAACAAGTTCAAACAGGTGCCATTAATACAGGTAACGAGTGGAGTACAGAGGAGCCTCTTAAAGAAGAAGTTACAGGTCTGTGAGAGCCAGAAATCATGCTTGTTTGTAGGTGATCAAATACTTATTTTCCACCATAATTTGCAAATAAATTCATAAAAAATCCTACAATGTGATTTTCTGGATTTTTTTCCCTCAATTTGTCTGTCATAGTTGACGTGTACATATGATGAAAATTACAGGCCTCTCTCATTTTTTTAAGTGGGAGAACTTGCACAATTGGTGGCTGACTAAATACTTTTTTCCCCCACTGTATGTAATGTATACAATAACTATGTATTCATACTATGATTCTCTCATATCCATGAGATGTCCACCGCCCTCATATGACGTCTGCTAAAATGTTTTATCTGGTTCTTCAATGATAGACGGAACATACAATGTTAACGTTGATTAAGGCCAAAAATAATCTAATTTATTACATGGAATGTGCACAGGCTACATGATGGCAAAAAAAGCATAAGGCTTTTAAACATTTAAAGAGATTGTCAGCAGATTAGGCTTTCCTGCAAGAGTTACACTTCAAAAAAGTATACATTGATTATTTCAAGAGGGGCTGGATTGGAGAGGCCTATGCTGCTACCTACTTTAGTAACAGCAGAGGTGTGGGCATCCTGATAAATAAGAAGACACCCTTTTCCCTTATATCCCAGCACACGGACCAAGAAGGCCATTTTCTCATTTAGAATGATACCGTACATGGTGAAAAATACACATTGATTTCATCGTATATGATTTGATTTGATATCCCCCCAGGGGGAAATCTGGTGTTTTTGATAGAATTCAAGCTATATTAGATCAAACCCAGACAGGAACCATTATTTTAGCAGGCGACCTAAATCACACATTTGGCAAGAGACAGACATGAAAATAAAAAGGCTAATTTAAGGAGCCTCTTAAGAAGCTGAGAAATGTCATATCTACAAATAATTTACAGTACACCTGGAGATTACTATTCCCAACTTCAAAAGACTACTACTTTTTTTCTCAAAGTAAGAAAAGTTATTCAAGAATTACCTTTTTTTTCCTTCCAAAAATGCACTCAACAATATACTGGGTTCAAAATTCCTTGACTTAGTGATATCGGATCATTCTTCTGTATCATGCTTAATTACACCAACAGAAAATACACTTAGCGACAATATGGAGAATGAACAGAGCACATCTTCAAGACCCTACATTTATTAAATACATTAATGAAAAAAATTAAGACCATTACAATTACAAATGTAGACATATAAAACAGAGAAAAGCCGACCTCCGACATAATTTGGGACGCTTTTAAGGTATACATTAGGGGAATGATAATCTCATACTCGGAAAAGCCCATAGAACATCTTTACAAGGTAAAGAAGAAAATACCATTTCTGAACTTAAGCAGGAATATTATATTTTACTTTTGAAGAGAGACAACAACTACAGCTTAAACTCAAATAAAGCATACTATTTAATGGCAAATAAACCTGGTAAACACCTCAATAACTCTGAAGCAACTATCAGCAAAATAAATAAAAAACACTACGAATAGAAATCACCAAAAAATAAATATTAGACACAGTCAAAACATTAGCACGGAGAAAGGCACCAGGTATCGATAGCTCTCCCATATAATTTATTTGACATTCTGGACCAAAGTAACACCCTTATTTACTCAAATGACAACACACGTCACTCAATTCAGTGCTTCCGAGTTCCATGTATCAAACAGTTATTTCAATTATATTAAAACCAGGCAAATCTGGAGAGTCCCTTGCAGATTACAGACACATAAATCTAATAAATTGTGACAATAAAATAATAACAAAACTCATAAGCAACAGAATGGCAAAAGTCTACCAGACTTTATACATATTAATCAAACATGGTTTAATAAAAATAGACACTTACAAACAAATACAAGAACATGTTTCAGTATAATACAATACGCTAAAAAACAAGATGTAGATTTGTCAATAATGGCTGTTGATGCCGAAAAGGCTTTCGACCATCTTGAATGGCCTTTTCTATTCAAGACTTTGGAAGCCTTCAACTTTCAAGCTGAAATAATACATTTCATAAAAATATTATATAAGCATCCGCATGTTCAGATCTTGGCAGACATATTTTTTTTTGTCTGTGGTGAAGTCAAATCGTGTGAATCACTCAGACAAGATAGAATCATTGGGATGGCTTTGAATTATGTAATTATGTAATGGAGGGTTACCTACAGACTGGAGAACATCACTGTCTGCATTAGCTGTGTGGATGCGTTTTCAGCAGCAGAGCAGCCTATCCTATTTTGGGGGAGGGTAATTGGTTCATTGCACATTTCAGAGAGAAGGCAAGGGATTTGGAATGCAACCCTTCTGGGGTCAAAGTTAATCTCAGTTCACTTCTCTCTGCATTACATCACAAGGCCCTGTCTGTAACCCCTTTCCTGAGAAACCAGGCTTGGGTTGGTGTGGCGCTTTAAAAAGTGGCTCAGCTCTTCCCTTGCGACTGATTCAACATTCCATCGTGGTTAATGGAATGACACAGCAATTTTACACTGTATTATTTCTAAAATACTGTTTGAGAACAAAATAAAATCTGGAGTGTGCAATTGTTGTGATCAATGAGACGTAATTGGAAGATGTAATGAAAATTCCATCACAGAATGTGGCAATGCCCCTCTCCCAGTCATTGACAGGGTGCTGTACTATACTGTACGGAGGGAAGTTGGTAAACATACCGTAGAAATCCTACATAGTTCACATGGCGTATGGAGATAATCTAATGTTCTGTGCTCTGTACATTATATGAGCTAACTGGCTACTTCATGCAGTCATTTACAGTCAGTCTAAAAATAGACATCATAACACAGACAGGCAGACAATGCTCACTGAATCCGAAATTATAATTTTTGTTGTGTGAATGGAGTAGTCGTGCAGCCGTAGGACTGGAAGCACATGTCAAATTCATACAATGAGTGTGTATCATGTACAAATATACAGTATAGTAATAACCCATATGATGAAATCATCTTTGTCTCTTTCAGGACTTCAGGGAGGCTGTGGGGGCTGCAGTAGGGGACGAGGGGGATCCTGTGCTGGAGGAGGAGAGGCTGAGGGAGATCCTCAACGAGCTGCCTGATGTTTACGCTCTGCACCGCAGAATCCTCACTGAGTTAGAGAATCGCATCCGACAGTGGTGAGACACTGACTGCACACCACACACACAAACACACACACACAAATGGAGGATATGCTGGCTACTTTAGTCCACCTCCACTAGAGGAGCCTCAGCTGACACATACAGAACTCAGGGACCGACAGAACACACATTAATGCAGCATAGTCATTTATCCTATGAAATGGAACATGTCTAATCAAATAAAATGTATTTGTCACATGCTTCATAAACTAACAGGGAAATGCTTACTTATGGGCCCGCCCTTCGCACAATGCAGAGACAAAAATATAGAAAAATATTAACACAAGGAATAAATACACAGTGAGTAACGATAACTTGGCTATATACACAGGATACCAGTACAGACTCGATGTGCAGGGGTACGAGGTAATTGAGGTAGATATGTACATTGTATATGTAGGTAGGGGTAAAGTGACTAGGCAACAGGATAGATAATAGACAGTAGCAGCCGCATATGTGATGAGTCAAAAAAGTTAGGGCTAAGAGGGTCAATGCAGATAGTCCAGGTAGCTATTTGGTTAACAATGTATTACCTATTTAGTAATGTGTAATGCGGCATACTGAGCCCAGTGTCTAGTGTGCACTCCATCATTTCATTCCCTGTTTTCTTTCTTCATCCCGTTCTTTCTCTTCCTTCAGGGAGGAGAGCCAGAGGATAGCGGATGTCATCCTATCCAGGAAGTCAGAGTTTGTGGTCTTTACGACCTACATTGGTCACTATGACCGCAGCATGAGCCTGCTGGACGAAAGCTGCAGGACCTCGCCCGCCTTCTCAGCCATCGTCCGCCAGTATGAGGTCAGATGTCAAAATCAAGTCAGGACTGTTCATAGCAGATAGACTGTGTTGAATAAGATCATAGGTGACAGAGTGGGTTTCTCCGAGTCCGGCTGTATGTTCAGTGGGGTTCGAAATGATTGACACCCTTGATAAAGATGAGCAATAATTACTGTATAAAATAAATAATTCAAATTCAAGATCATACCCCCAAGACATGCTAACCTCTCAACATTACCAATAACAAGGGAGGGTAGCATGTCTTGGGGGTATGATCTTTGACCCTCTGTAACTTTCAACTTTCACTAATCATGGTAGCATCCACATTAATGTAGACGTGTTTAGAAACATATTTTATTCTTATTTACAATAAAGGTGACTGCAAAATGACACAATACATTATGTACCATTTATTTTTGAGAAAAAAAGTATTACTTGTTAAACAAAATCTCTTTCTCTGAGCAATTGTATTAGTATAATATAATTTCCCCATTTTATTAGCACACAATATAGCTCAGTATTTGAATTATTTATTTTATACAGTCGTTATTGGGTGTCAATCATTTCAGACCCAACTGTATGTATGCAGGCCCTGAAGCCACTGTGAACTATTTGTTAGCCAGTATTAGTTTTCTGTGCACAGTGTTAGATGAGTGTGAGAATGTCATGCTACTGTATGCCACTTTAACTACATCCTGTGGCAGAGGACTGTAGGCCAACATTTTGTCTCAACAGTGGATAGAATATCATTATTACTTTTAATCAGGTGTATGTTGATTAAATTATTTAATTTCCCTCTATTATTCAATGCACCCATACCCATGGTACAGCCGTCTATAATGAAAAACAACCCAGTCTTAGACATAGCCTAGTGTTTACATAATTTACTTGTTTTATTCAAAAGAGCACTCAATACAATAAAAGCCATATTAGCAGTATGTTTTGAGAAAGTTGATGACACCCACATAACTTGGGTTAAAAAGGACACATATCATTAAGTAATCTAGAAGTACAAAACTAAAGATAGATAAAAACGTGGAATACCATATTATACAACACATATAAACATCACATTTAAAACACCGCTTTTCCCCCTTAAATCTAAAGAAGCATAAAAAACTACTAAATATGCAACATTTTAAAGCTATCCATATTTTTGTAAAATTATTCCTTCTTAAATTGTATCATAATGTTCTTATTGTGTGAATATGTCATAATGAGTATGAAATGATGTACTGGCACGTACAGTGCCTTCAGAAAGTATTCATACCCCTTGACTTATTTCACATTTTGTTGTGTGACAGCCTGAATTTAAAATGGATTACATTTATTTTTTTCTCACCTGTCTACACATAATACCCCATAATGACAAAGTGAACACAAGTTTTTAGTATTTTTTGCAAATCTATTGAAAATTAAATATCTCATTTACATACAGTGCCTTAAAAAGGTATTCACACCCGTTCACCTTTTCCACATTTTGTTGTGTTACAGCCTGAATTGTGTCACTGGCCTACACACAATACCCCATAATGTCAAAGTGGAATTATGTTTTTAGACATTTTTACAAATTAATTAAAAGTGAAAAGTGGAAATGTCAATATGTATTCAACCCCTTTGTTATGGCAAGCCTAAATAAGTTCAGGAGTAAAAATGTGCTTAACAAGTCTCATAATAAGTTGCATGGACTCTGTACCCCACACATGCAATTATCTGTAAGGTCCCTCAGTCAAGCAGTGAACCACAAAGACCAGGGAGGTTTTCCAATGCCTCTCAAAGAAGGGCACCTTTTGGTACAGTAGGTAAAATACATTTTAAAAAAGCAGACCTTGAATATCCCTTTGAGCATGGTGAAGTTACTATTTACACTTTGCATGGTGTATCAATACACCCAGTCACTACAAAGATACAGGCGTCCTTCCTAACTCAGTTGCCAGAGAGGAAGGAAACTGCTCAGGGATTTCCCCATGAGGCCAATGGTGACATTAAAACAGTTACAGAGTTTAATGGCTGTGATAGAAAACTGAGGATGGATCAACAACATTGTAGTTACTCCACAACACTAACCTAAAGGACAGAGTAAAAAGAAGGAAACCTGTATAGAATAAAAATATAAGGCACTAAAGTGAAACTGCAAAAAAAGTGTTAAAGAAATGAATACAAAGTGTTATGTTTGGGGCAAATCCAACACATCACTGAGTACCACTCTTCATATTTTCAAGCATGGTGGTGGCTGCATCATATTATGGGTATGCTTGTCATTGGCAAGGACTAGGGAGGTTTTTTTAGGATAAAAAACCCAGAAATAGAGCTAAGCAAAATCCAAGAGGAAAACCTGGTTCAGTCTGCTTTCCAACAGACACACAAATTCACCTTTCAGCAGGACAATAACCTTAAACACAAGGTCAAATATACACTGGAGTTGCTTAGCAAGATGAAATTGAATGTTCCTGAGTGGCCTAGTTACAGTTTTGACTTAAATCGGCTTGAAAATCTATGGCAAGACTTGAAAAGCTTAAGAATTGTAAAAAGTGTAATTAATAACTTTTTTTAACCATCTACCAATAGGTGCCCTTCTTTGTGAGGCATTTGAAAACCCCCCTGGTGTTTGTTGTTGAATCTGTGTTTGAAATGTACTGCTTGACTGAGGGACCTTACAGATAATTGTATGTGTGGGTTACAGAGGTGAGGTAGTCATTCAAAAATCATGTTAAACACTATTATTGCACACAGAGTGAGTCCATGCAACTAATTTTGTGACTTGTTAAGCACATTATTACTCCTGAACTTATTTAGGCTTGCCATAACAAAGGGGTTGAATACTTATGGACTCAAGACAGATTTTCGTTTTTGATTAATTAGTAAAACATTCTAAAAACATAATTCCACTTTTACATTATGGGGTATTGTGTGTAGGCCAGTGACACAACATCTCAAGTTAATCCATTTTAAATTCAGGCTGTAACACAACGAAATGTGGAAAAAGGCACTGTACCTTCGGTTAATGTTGGTGGTTGGAGTTTGGTAGCTGGGGTTCTTTTGGTCAAGTTGTTGTCGTTTTTTTGGTTGTTGTGGGTGGTAGTTTGGTGGTTGTTATTGGTATGGGTTGGTCAATTCCTGTGAGAAGAGATTATTTATGATTTTACCCAGCACTTATACAGAGGCACTGTTACAGTAAGTAGGAGTGCACTTTCTAGATGCAATATATTTTAATGCCATACAAACATATACACTTTGTGATACGTGTTTATGAAGACACTGTGGTTGTTATTGTAGGCTACATACATTGCTACTGTCTGTATGTATGCATTGTTTTGTAATCATAATGTCCTGACTCTCATGAGGAGTTTGTATAAAATGTATTCTCCTAATTGAGATGACTACAATGGAATGTTGAAATGATGGTAGATCAGAATCAATAATAAGAATAAGAGTCCTATTAATTAATACCGCCTTCATTGTCTATTGGTGTGACTGGGTATCCAAGGTTACTCATCACACGATGGTTCACTGAACCACCTCTGCTACATTTGCACTGATATGTAGACCTGAATATGACGGAGTGCAGTTAGAGAGTGTTGGACTGAGTTGGTACACATTGAGATAGAGAGCGAGACAGACAGACACAGACAGACAGACATAGTATATTGCTTGACACCTCTTCTCTCTGTCTATATGATGCCCATCTGTTGTGTATTTGTGCAAGTCACTGATGACAGAGAAATGGAATGCCATGAAATACATCTGAATACCATAAGCAACCTACCATAAGGTTCCATTTCTTCTCCTTTTTCCATTTCTCCTCCTTTTTCTATTTCTCCTTTTCTTACAACTTACAGTATACCATCATACTCTTCTCAGTATCATTTTAACCTCAAATACAGTTGAATTAATTAATATTTTGATTTTGATATGAGACTTAATTTGATACGCCAGTTTTATAGATGATGAGTGTTGAATTAACCTTGGAAGAGAGAAACAGCCCTTCTTTCCCCCACTCTCTCTGCCCATTCCCTCTTACGTATCTCCCATCAGAAGTGTGTGTATGATGAACAGTGGCAATGATGAAGCTCTTGCATGAGATGAAACAGATGATGCTGATATGGTCTATGTTACTGTACAGTAGGCTATGACTGTGTCTGTGTGTATATTTGTCTTTGGTTGCATTGCTGTTGGCTAGCTGCTGGTGAAGAAGCTGACAAAAGCTAATTAGCAGACGGGCAGTCTTTACAACTCCCCTATCAAATCAACACATTGGTCTGCCAGGACTTTGGCATTGATTTTTGACTTATGCTGTAAGTGTGGGGAAGTGTGTGTGTGTGTGTACATGTGCACTTGTGTGTGCGCTTGCATGCATGTGAGTGTGTGCGTGTGTGTTTGTGTACATGCTTGTTTGTGTGTGTAAGAGAACACATGTATAGGGACGTTTCTGGAAGGCACTGTAGGGACTATAAGTGCTGACCAGCACTCTGTTGAGTTATTGGCCCTGGCTCGCCACATAAGTGACTTTAATTCTTCTGAAACTCTTAGAATTAGTGGTGACTCGAGGAACCCTGGAGATCCTCAAGGAATCCCTGGAGTTCCTCAAGGAACCATTGCTAGTTGCTTCAATGAAGGTAACAGATACGTATGAGTTCTTCAAGAGCCTATTCAAATCCCAAATTTGGAATAGCTACCACATGATTACTGTATGTACATAGCAATGTTAATATTTATTAATATTATATTAGAATGTGTAATATGCATAAATATTCAAGGAACATTTTAATTTGCAGTGTACAAACTTAACATGATAAACAGGAATGACCAAAAATAACTATCTGAAAGCAACGCCTCCAATCAGCCACACCTCCAGTCTGATAGGCTGCCACCTCTACAATAAATAAAGGTCATGAATAGTAATTTTGATTCCCATGTAAATAGCCTTTTGAGTGACTAAAATATTACTCATTATATGTTTGGGAGCTAGAAATGCTAAAATGCTAAAAATGTGTGAGAAATTAATTTTTCTCTCAGAAGTTTGAAAAGACAGGCTTAATGGGCGTGGAGCTTATATTCATGAGCTCACCATGACTCACAGCTCTTTGAAATGCCTATGTCAAGAAACTTGGATGCAGTGAGCAGTGTTGCAGTAAAATCACCTCAAGCAAATTTGGCAATACACAAAGCAACTCAAACAACATTGAAATTGCAGCAATTTTTATATATCTCCCGTTTGGCATGTGTCTTGTGATGTGGTTCACAGCAGCACTGACGGACGTGTTGACATGACAACTGCGTCAGAGTTTTGAACCACCCTTCCCCCCCTGTTGTTCCATGCTGGCTGAAGAACTAGCTAGCCAGTAACTAGCTAACACCAGACACAGATGAAAGGGGAAAAATATATGTATCTTTGCCATAAATGAATAGGGTAAACTTTTAATTATATTTGCTGACACCCTACAGAATTTTTTTGGCACCAGTAGAGTAACAATCTAGCTATATAAACCCGCCCCTCTACAAACACTCCTTCTCCGATGTTGGTTACAAGGCGGTACTTATTTAAATTAGGTAAGAGAATATCATGTTACCATTGGTGTATTAAAATTGTATAGTTAGGGTTATGTCACCCTATCCCCTTAACAATCCCGCCTCCTGAATCCATGTGTTTGACATGTGGGAGGGGACCAGTAACTTTATGTAGAAGCAACAGTCATTTTTCATACTTTGGTCATCATACTCTCCTGAGTGGCGCAGTGGTCTAAGGCACTGCATCGCAGTGCTAGCTGTGCCACTAGAGATCCTGGTTCGAATCCAGGCTCTGTCGTAGCAGGCTGTGACCGGGAGACCCATGGGGCGGCGCGCAATTGGCCCAGCGTCGTCCAGGGTAGGGGAGGGAATGGCCGGCAGGGATGTAGCTCAGTTGATAGAGCATGGCGTTTGCAACGCCAGGGTTGTGGGTTCGATTCCCACAGGGGGTATGAAAAAATAATAATAATGTAAGTCGCTCTGGATAAGAGCGTCTGCTAAATGACGTAAATGTAAATGTAAATCATACTTTGATCTGGTTTCGTCCAAATATCATCACATTTCATGAAAAACATGATTTTGACTGTTCAAAATTGAACACCTCCCATCACAAAAAGGTTCTGGTTCGAACCTTTACACAGGGGTTCCTCGAGGACCCTTTTCAGAGGGGTGCCTCAAGGAACCTTTTGAAAATGGAAAGGTTCCGCCGGTATGGCAACCCAAAAGGATCTTCCAGGCATCTTGACTTCTAAGAGTGTGGAGTGCAATTTACACAGCTCTGTCCTCCTCCCACCCGCTCCTTTTCTCCCTTTCTCTTTATTTTCTCTGTCTCTCTACTCATCTGTCAGTGCAAAAGCTCATCATTTGTTCAATCTTTCTCTTACTGTAGCAGTGTAGACTTTTCGGAATGGTATAGACATAGGAAATAGCTTTGTGTTATGTGTAGGCTATCAGTAATATGTCTGTCTGTTTGTCTGTCTTTCTTTCCCAGCAGCAGAGTCTGGCTGGGGACAATGTCTCTCTCAAACACCAGCTTCTGCAGGTCATCATACGGGTGGCTCAATACTGCATGCTCCTCACCGGTAAGTAAGTAAGAGTGTGTGTGTGTGTGTGAATCATATTTGATTACGTACAGTGGGGAAAAAAAGTATTTAGTCAGCCACCAATTGTGCAAGTTCTTCCACTTAAAAAGATGAGAGAGGCCTGTAATTTTCATCATAGGTACATGTCAACTATGACAGACAAAATTAGATTTTTTTTTACAGAAAATCACATTGTAGGATTTTTAATGAATTTATTTGCAAATTATGGTGGAAAATAAGTATTTGGTCAATAACAAAAGTTTCTCAATACTTTGTTATATACAGTGGGGCAAAAAAGTATTTAGTCAGCCACCAATTGCGCAAGTTCTCCCACTTAAAAAGATGAGAGAGGCCTGTAATTTTCATCATAGGTACACGTCAACTATGACAGACAAATTGAGAAAAAAAAATCCAGAAAATCCCATTGTAGGATTTTTTATGAATTTATTTGCAAATTATGGTGGAAAATAAGTATTTGGTCACCTACAAACAAGCAAGATTTCTGGCTCTCACAGACCTGTAACTTCTTCTTTAAGAGGCTCCTCTGTCCTCCACTCGTTACCTGTATTAATGGCACCTGTTTGAACTTGTTATCAGTATAAAAGACACCTGTCCACAACCTCAAACAGTCACACTCCAAACTTCACAATGGCCAAGACCAAAGAGCTGTCAAAGGACACCAAAAACAAAATTGTAGACCTGCACCAGGCTGGGAAGACTGAATCTGCAACAGGTAAGCAGCTTGGTTTGAAGAAATCAACTGTGGGAGCAATTATTAGGAAATGGAAGACATACAAGACCACTGATAATCTCCCTCGATCTGGGGCTCCATGCAAGATCTCACCCCGTGGGGTCAAAATGATCACAAGAACGGTGAGCAAAAATCCCAGAACCACACGGGGGGACCTAGTGAATGACCTGCTGAGAGCTGGGACCAAAGTAACAAAGCCAACCATCAGTAACACACTACGCCGCCAGGGACTCAAATCCTGCAGTGCGAGACGTGTCCCCCTGCTTAAGCCAGTACATGTCCAGGCCCGTCTGAAGTGCATTTGGATGATCCAGAAGAGGATTGGGAGAATGTCATATGTTCAGATGAAACCAAAATATAACTTTTTGGTAAAAACTCAACTCGTCATGTTTGGAGGACAAAGAATGCTGAGTTGCATCCAAAGAACACCATACCTACTGTGAAGCATGGGGTTGGAAACATCATGCTTTGGGGCTGTTTTTCTGCAAAGGGACCAGGACGACTGATCCGTGTAAAGGAAAGAATGAATGGGGCCATGTATCGTGAGATTTTGAGTGAAACCCTCCTTCCATCAGCAAGGGCATTGAAGATGAAACGTGGCTGGGTCTTTCAGCATGACAATGATCCCAAACACACCGCCCGGGCAACGAAGGAGTGGCTTCGTAGAAGCATTTCAAGGTCCTGGAGTGGCCTAGCCAGTCTCCAGATCTCAACCCCATAGAAAATATTTGGAGGGAGTTGAAAGTCTGTGTTGCCCAGCGACAGCCCCAAAACATCACTGCTCTAGAGGAGATCTGCATGGAGGAATGGGCCAAAATACCAGCAACAGTGTGTGAAAACCTTGTGAAGACTTACAGAAAACGTTTGACCTGTGTCATTGCCAACAAAGGGTATATAACAAAGTATTGAGAAACTTTTGTTATTGACCAAATACTTATTTTCCACCATCATATGCCAATAAATTCATTAAAAATCCTACAATGTGATTTTCTGGATTTTTTCTTCTATTTTTGTCTGTCATAGTTGACGTGTACCTATGATGAAAATTACAGGCCTCTCTCATCTTTTTAAGTGGGAGAACTTGCACAATTGGTGGCTGACTAAATACTTTTTTTCCCCACTGTACCCTTTGTTGGCAATGACACAGATCAAACGTTTTCTGTAAGTCTTCACAAGGTTTTCACACACTGTTGCTGGTATTTTGGCCCTTTCCTCCATGCAGATCTCCTCTAGAGCAGTGATGTTTTGGGGCTGTTGCTGGGCAACACGGACTTTCAACTCCTTCCAAAAATGTTCTATGGGGTTGAGATCTGGAGACTGGCTATGCCACTCCAGGACCTTGAAATGCTTCTTACGAAGCCACTCCTTCGTTGCCCGGGCGGTGTGTTTGGGATCATTGTCATGCTGAAAGACCCAGCCACGTTTCATCTTCAATGCCCTTGCTGATGGAAGGAGGTTTTCACTCAAAATCTCACGATACATGGCCCCATTCATTCTTTCCTTTACACGGATCAGTCGTCCTGGTCCCTTTGCAGAAAAACAGCCCCAAAGCATGATGTTTCCACCCCCATGCTTCACAGTAGGTATGGTGTTCTTTGGATGCAACTCAGCATTCTTTGTCCTCCAAACACGACGAGTTGAGTTTTTACCAAAAAGTTATATTTTGGTTTCATCTGACCAGATGACATTGTCCCAATCCTCTTCTGGATCATCCAAATGCACTCTAGCAAACTTCAGACGGGCCTGGACATGTACTGGCTTAAGCAGGGGGACACGTCTGGCACTGCAGGATTTGAGTCCCTGGCGGCGTAGTGTGTTACTGATGGTAGGCTTTGTTACTTTGGTCCCAGCTCTCTGCAGGTCATTCACTAGGTCCCCCTGTGTGGTTCTGGGATTTTTGCTCACCGTTCTTGTGATCATTTTGACGCCACGGGGTGAGATCTTGCGTGGAGCCCCAGATCGAGGGAGATTATCAGTGGTCTTGTATGTCTTCCATTTCCTAATAATTGCTCCCACAGTCCCGTGGTCCTCTGTAGCTCAGCTGGTAGAGCACGGTGCTTGTAACGCCAAGGTAGTGGGTTCGATCCCCGGGACCACCCATACACAAAAAATGGCTAAATGGCATATTATTATTATTATTATTATATTGATTTCTTCAAACCAAGCTGCTTACCTATTGCAGATTCAGTCTTCCCAGCCTGGTGCAGGTCTACAATTTTGTTTCTGGTGTCCTTTGACAGCTCTTTGGTCTTGGCCATAGTGGAGTTTGGAGTGTGACTGTTTGAGGTTGTGGACAGGTGTCTTTTATACTGATAACAAGTTCAAACAGGTGCCATTAATACAGGTAACGAGTGGAGGACAGAGGAGCCTCTTAAAGAAGAAGTTACAGGTCTGTGAGAGCCAGAAATCTTGCTTGTTTGTAGGTGACCAAATACTTATTTTCCACCATAATTTGCAAATAAATTCATTAAAAATCCTACAATGTGATTTTCTGGATTTTTTTTCCTAAATTTGTCTGTCATAGTTGACGTGTACCTATGATGAAAATTACAGGCCTCTCTCATCTTTTTAGGTGGGAGAACTTGCACAATTGGTGGCTGACTAAATACTTTTTTCCCCCACTGTATATCGAAACATTTATACATAAAAAATTTACACTACCGGTCATACGTTTTAGAACACCTACTCATTCAAGGGTTTTCTTTATATTTACTATTTTCTACATTGTAGAATAATAGTGAAGACATCAAAACTATGAAATAACACATATGGAATCATGTAATAACCAAAAAAATGTTAAACAAATCAAAATATATTTTATATTTGAGATTCTTCAAATAGCCACCCTTTGCCTTGATGACAGCTTTGCACACTCTTAGCATTCTCTCAACCAGCTTCATGAGGTAGTCACCTGGAATGCATTTCAATTAACAGGTGTGCCTTCTTTAAAGTTAATTTGTGTAATCAGTTGTGTTGTGACAAGGTAGGGGGGGTATACAGAAGATAGCCCTATTTGGTAAAAGATCAAGTCCAAATTATGGCAAGAACAGCTCAAATAAGCAAAGCGAAATGACAGTCTATCATTACTTTAAGACATGAAAGTCAGTCAATACGGAACATTTCAAGAACTTTGAACATTTCTTCAAGTGCAGTTGCAAAAACCATCAAGCGCTATAATGAAACTGGCTCTCATGAGGACCGCCACAGGAATGGAAGACCCAGAGTTACCTCTGCTGCAGAGGATAAGTTCATTGGTTACCAGCCTCAGAAATTGCAGCCCAAATAAATGCATATCTCAACATCAACTGTTCAGAGAAGACTGTGTGAATCAGGCCTTCATGGTCGAATTGCAGCAAAGAAACCACTACTAAAGGACACCAATAAGAAGAGACTTGCTTGGTCCAAGAAACACGAGCAATGGACATTAGACTGGTTGAGACAATGCCAAGATTGTGCTAAGCTGTCATCAACGCAAAGGGTGAAGAATCTCAAATATAAAATATATTTTGATTTGTTTAACACTTTTTTGGTTACTACATGATTCCATATGTTATTTCATAGTTTTTACAATGTAGAAAATAGTAAAAATAAAGGAAAAACCCTTCAATGAGTAGGTGTTCTAAAACTTTTGACCGGTAGGGTATATGATGAAAATGATCTCATAATATCTCATCTTACTGTGGTTCAATCAATGGCCATGTGTCTTTTCTCAATTGCTGCTGTTTGTTTTCCTCCTCCTCCAGATTACCTGAACAACCTCTCCCCAGACTCTAAAGAATACGAAGATACACAAGGTACAGTAGACCTCTGCTATAAGCACTAGCTATGGTATAGTTAAGCAATAATGCCTGAGGAGGTGTGGTATATGGCCAATACAATATACCATGGCTAAGGGCTGTTCTTATGCACAACGTAACGCGGAGTACCTGGATACAGCCCTTTCCCTGAGGTGCCTTATTGCTATTATAAACTGGTTACAAAAGTAATTAGAGCAGTAAAAATACATGTTTTGTCATACCCGTGGTATACGGTCTGATATACCACGGCTGTCAGCCAATCAGCATCCAGGGCTTGAACCACCCAGCTTATAATACCTCCTCTGTCTGTATTGCATTATTCACAAGAGGGCCATGTCGGCTCTGTTTGTATGTGTTTATAAGGGATTTATTTGGGCTCATTTGGCCTTTTTTAGTAACTCACAAGGGAGCCGTTTTGGCCCTATGTTTTTCTTTGTGTGTGGCTAAATCACTAGGGAGACATTTTGGCTGTCTTGTCTCTGTGTACTGTTTGTGCAATTCATGAGTGGGTAGCTACTGTGCTATCTCTGGCCCGTGTTTGACTGTGCACAGCAAATTCTCCAGTGTTAAATCAACACTGGAGTCCACAATTTTGAGTTATCGTGGAAATTCTTACACAGGGACACTGAAAGTCAATCTTAAATGAATCATTGTTTATAATCAGCGCGCTGGAGAGGTTCCAACCAACTCAATGCATGTTGATCAGGAGCTCTACCCAGGGCAGTCCTGTTACATTTACATTTTAGTCATTTAGCAGACGCTCTTATCCAGAGCGACTTACAGTTAGTGAATACATATTTTTTTTTATACTGGCCCCCCGTGGGAATCGAACCCACAACCCTGGCGTTGCAAACGCCATGCTCTAACTGAGCTACATCCCTGCCGGCCATTCCCTCCCCTACCCTGGACGACGCTGGGCCAATTGTGCGCCGCCCATGAGTCTCCCGGTCGCGGCCGGCTGCGACAGAGCCTGGATTCGAACCAGGATCTCTAGTGGCACAGTTAGCACTGCGATGCAGTGCCTTAGACCACTGCGCCACTCAGGAGTACTGTTAGATCCTTATATACTGGTTACAGACACGTTACATACAATTGAAGTCGGAAGTTTACATACACCTTAGCCAAATACATTTAAACTCAGTTTTTCACAATCCCTGACATTTAATCCCAGTAAACATTCCCTGTTTTAGGTCAGTTAGGATCACCACTTTATTTTAAGAATGTGAAATGTCAGAATAATAGTGGAGAGAATGATTTATTTCAGCTTTGATTTCTTTCATCACATTCCCAGTGGGTCAGAAGTTTACATCACTCAATTAGTATTTGGTAGCATTGCCTTTAAATTGTTTAACTTGGGTCAAATGTTTCGGGTAGCCACAACTTTGGAAGTATGCTTGGGGTCATTGTCCATTTGGAAGACCCATTTGCGACCAAGCTTTAACTTCCTGACTGATGTCTTGAAATGTTGCTTCAATATATCCACATAATTTTCCTTCCTCATGATGCCATCTATTTTGTGAAGTGCACCAGTCCCTCCTGCAGCAAAGCACCCCCACAGCATGATGCTGCCACCCCAGTGCTTCACGGTTGGGATGGTGTTATTCGGCTTGCAAGTTTCCCCCCTTTTTCCTCCAAACATAACGATGGTCATTATGGCCAAACAGTTCTATTTTTGTTACATCAGACCAGAGGACATTTCTCCAAAAAATTCCATCTTTGTCCCCATGTGCAGTTGCAAACCGTAGTCTGGCTTTTATATGGCGGTTTTGGAGCAGTGGCTTCTTCCTTGCTGAGCGGCCTTTCAGGTTATGTTGATATGGGACTCGTTTTACTGTGGATATAGATACTTTTGTACCTGTTTCCTCCAGCATCTTCACAAGGTCCTTTGCTGTTGTTCTGGGATTTATTTGCACTTTTCGCACCAAGGTACGTTCATCTCTAGGAGACAGAACGCGTCTCCTTCCTGAGCGGTATGACGGCTGCATGGTCCCATGGTGTTTATACTTGCGTACTATTGTTTGTACAGATGAATGTGGTACCGTCAGGCGTTTGGAAATTGCTCCCAAGGATGAAGCAGACTTGTGGAGGTCTACACATTTTTTTCTAAGGTCTTGGCTGATTTCTTTTGATTTTCCCACGATGTCAAGCAAAGAGGCACTGAGTTTGAAGGTAGGCCTTGAAATACATCCACAGGTACACCTCCAATTGACTTAAATTATGTCAATTAGCCTATCAGAAGCTTCTAAAGCCATGACATCATTTTCTGGAATTTTCCAAGCTGTTTAAAGGCACAGTCAACTTAGTGTACAGTGGGGAAAAAAAGTATTTAGTCAGCCACCAATTGTGCAAGTTCTCCCACTTAAAAAGATGAGAGAGGCCTGTAATTTTCATCATAGGTACACGTCAACTATGACAGACAAATTGAGAATTATTTTCTCCAGAAAATCACATTGTAGGATTTTTAATGAATTTATTTGCAAATTATGGTGGAAAATAAGTATTTGGTCACCTACAAACAAGCAAGATTTCTGGCTCTCACAGACCTGTAACTTCTTCTTTAAGAGGCTCCTCTGTCCTCCACTCGTTACCTGTATTAATGGCACCTGTTAGAATTGTTATCAGTATAAAAGACACCTGTCCACAACCTCAAACAGTCACACTCCAAACTCCACTATGGCCAAGACCAAAGAGCTGTCAAAGGACACCAGAAACAAAATTGTAGACCTGCACCAGGCTGGGAAGACTGAATCTGCAATAGGTAAGCAGCTTGGTTTGAAGAAATCAACTGTGGGAGCAATTATTAGGAAATGGAAGACATACAAGACCACTGATAATCTCCCTCGATCTGGGGCTCCACGCAAGATCTCACCCTGTGGTGTCAAAATGATCACAAGAACGGTGAGCAAAAATCCCAGAACCACACGGGGGGACCTAGTGAATGACCTGCAGAGAGCTGGGACCAAAGTAACAAAGCCTACCATCAGTAACACACTACGCCGCCAGGGACTCAAATCCTGCAGTGCCAGATGTGTCCCCCCTGCTTAAGCCAGTACATGTCCAGGCCCGTCTGAAGTTTGCTAGAGTGCATTTGGATGATCCAGAAGAGGATTGGGAGAATGTCATATGGTCAGATGAAACCAAAATAGAACTTTTTGGTAAAAACTCAACTCGTCGTGTTTGGAGGACAAAGAATGCTGAGTTGCATCCAAAGAACACCATACCTACTGTGAAGCATGGGGGTGGAAACATCATGCTTTGGGGCTGTTTTTCTGCAAAGGGACCAGGACGACTGATCCGTGTATAGGAAAGACTGAATGGAGCCATGTATCGTGAGATTTTGAGTGAAAACCTCCTTCCATCAGCAAGGGCATTGAAGATGAAACGTGGCTGGGTCTTTCAGCATGACAATGATCCCAAACACACCGCCCGGGCAACGAATTAGTGGCTTCGTAAGAAGCATTTCAAGGTCCTGGAGTGGCCTAGCCAGTCTCCAGATCTCAACCCCATAGAAAATCTTTGGAAGGAGTTGAAAGTCTGTGTTGCCCAGCAACAGCCCCATAACATCACTGCTCTAGAGGAGATCTGCATGGAGGAATGGGCCAAAATACCATCAACAGTGTGTGAAAACCTTGTGAAGACTTACAGAAAACGTTTGACCTGTGTCATTGCCAACAAAGGGTATATAACAAAGTATTGAGAAACTTTTGTTATTGACCAAATACTTATTTTCCACCATAATAGCAAATAAATTCATTAAAAATCCTACAATGTGATTTTCTGGATTTTTTTTCCTCATTTTGTCTGTCATAGTTGACGTGTACCTATGATGAAAATTACAGACCTCTCTCACCTTTTTAAGTGGGAGAACTTGCACAATTGGTGGCTGACTAAATACTTTTTTTCCCCACTGTATGTAAACTTCTGACCCACTGGAATTCTGATACAGTGAATTATAAGTGAAATAAGTTGTCTGTATACAATTGTTGGAAAAATTACTTGTGTCATGCACAAAGTAGATGTCCTAACCGAATTGCCAAAACTATAGTTTGTTAACAACGAGTTTTAATGACTCCAACCTAAGTGTATGTAAACTTCAGACTTCAACTGTAGGCATAGTTCATAGGGTTGGTTCCGGCATGTGTCTGGCACCATCTCCTATCTTAATTTATAGAACATATTCTGGGCGTTCTGCCAGATGGTCCTAAGGATGGGGTCATGGTTGTTGAATTCATGAATTTTCAGTTCTGTGGACTTCACCAAGTGCGTTCCTACTGTAGGTGAATGTTATCATTAAAATTAAACTGTTTATGACAATATAGATATCAGGTGTTTTTTTGTAGGTTTTTTCTTTTACCAGTATTTCCAGCATTATCCACTTGATTTGCTGTAGACAAAACATCATAGGAAATGCTCTTTAATTGACACACGTTGTCTCCAATCAATCATTCAATTTCTGGTTGTGCGTGAGTATTTGGTGGGGGGATCGCCTAAGCCAAGGGAGGCGTAGCTCTATGAATCTTAATTGCACAAAGCCTATTATTTGGCAGGGAATACTATTTGTAGATCAGTGATTTTACACCTCACTTTTCTCAAGCTGATCCTCTCCAACAGACTCAATCCCTGATCATCGGAGGTTATACAAATGGGGCAATTAGGACAGTTAAAGGGGAGAGACTATGAATCCAACCAGAACATTAAAAAAAAATAGAAATCAGAATATCGCTTTAAAAAAGAGTGTGCCAATACCCCGCTGGGAAGTTCTTTGCAGATGACAACAATATATTCTGCAAAACCTGCAATTTAGCATTAGATTATAAACGGAAAGACAGTTTAGACAGCCATCTGAAATAATAACAAATTACAATACATTGTCTCAGAAGAAAGCTTCTACACAAGACAATTTAGATAGGCAGCAGGTCGTGGAGGATATAGTGAAACAGTCTCATCCTTACATAACAAGACAACGTCAATCAACAAAAATATTTCACAACGTATTTGTTGTCTGTTCTTAACATATGGGTATGATAAGCATTTTTATATCAGAAAATGTAGAGGGGGAAATGTGGACTATTTTCTGAACATAAATGGGTAGCGTATTTTCATTCGCTATAGAAATAACAACTCAACAACCTCTCCAATTCTGTTAAGCGCAGGTACTCTGAATGATATGCCGAATAGGCAAAATTGCCACAGAGGATATTGTAATGACCTGACTAGATCATAAAAGAACAACTGTCCAGACAGAGGCTTGAGTTTATGAATGGACGGTTTATTAAACCAACTTTACACAGGCTACTGTTTGGCCATAGCCCACGCCAAATAAATGAAAGATAACCCACAAGCCAATCGTGACCTTCTCTTGTGAGGCCCAGACGTAAAAAGAGAGAGAACAAAGGCTAAACCTGGTCTTAACTTCCAATGCTCCATCCCCCTGCCCAACCCCCCTCCACGCCACTCCGCCAACCGCCAGGATGCCCGGCATCAGAACATTCCAGGCATTCCCGTGATTGGCAGATAGCAGGTTGATTGACATGTCGGACCCCGCGAACACTGGGTACTGGTAGGTACAACACAACCATCTACTAGCCTAACACATAACACACAGCTGTCTGTGCGGGTCGCTACACAGCCCCCCACCACAAAGTCCCTCGTCCCCGAGGGAACAAACAAAGTCTCTGAAGCGACCCGGAGGTCTCCTTTGCCTGCGTGGCTGTGATGGCCGCAGAGTGCCCCTCTGGGAACCAGGGGATGAAGGCAAGGACATGGGGGACAAGGAAGCGGGAACGGGTAATACAGTCCGTGGCTCTGGGGAACCACGCGGTGACACAGGGGGAGTGGGCTGTCTGGAGCCTTGTCTGCGGCACCTGGGGGTGGGTGCCTGGAGAATGTCATTGCCAGAGAGGGGAATTGTGGGGGGTTCCTGGGGTTTGGGGAGAAGAGGCCCCTCTATATGGGGCTAACCTGTCCCGGTGCAGTGTCACCTTTCTCCCCCTGGGAGAAAGCTGCACCCGGTAAACAACCTCCCCTACCCTCTCCAGGACACTGCAGGGTCCCACCCAGTGACTGTCCAACTTGGGGCATCTGCCTTTTTTCCTTAGCGGGCTGTAGACCCAGACCAGCTCCCCAGCCACAAAGTGCCTTCCCCGGGTGTGCACGTCATAGTTCCTCTTCTGCCTCACACCTGCATTCAGCAGCTGCTCTCTGGCGAAGGTGTGGGCTGTCTCCAGGCGGTCCTGGAGTCTCCGGGCATACTCCGGCCCCGGGGAAACATGAGGGCTATCCAGGGGCCGACCAAACGCCATCTCCGCAGGGGGTACGGATCTCTCTCCCCAGCATGAGGAGGGCAGGCGTGCAGGAGGTGGAGTCTTGGACAGCGGAGCGGCATGCCATGAGGACCATAGGCAGGTGCTTGTCCCAGTCACGCTGGTGTTTGGAAGAGACGATGGCCAGCTGCTGTCCAAGCGTTTTGTTGAAGCGCTCCACAAGGCCATCACTTTGAGGATGGAGAGGAGTAGTGCGGGTCTTGTGCATACCCAGCCTCTCACACATGGTGGCGAACACACGGGACTCAAAGTTTCTGCCTTGGTCGCTGTGGATGGACTCTGCAGCTCCAAACCTGCTGAACATCCCCGCTGTCAGGCGCCGACGATGGTCTCTGCCTCCTGGTCAGGCAGAGCATAGGCCTCGGGCCACTTTGTGAAATAGTCCATGGCCGTGAGCACCCAGCGGTTTCCACTGTCTGTGGTGAGGAACGGCCCAACTACATCCACTCCCACCCTCTCCATGGGAGCCCCCACTGGGAACTGTTGGAGCTGAGCATGAGAGCAGCCTGGGGGCCCTTTCTCGCTGTGCAGTTGTCACAGCGGCGGCAAAAGTCTTCCACATCCCTCTTGTGCTGCCCCCCAGTAAAAGCCCTGACGGAGGCGGCGCAGTGTTTTTGTGACCCCAAAGTGTCCAGTCCCCACCCCCCCATGAGTACTCTGGAGCACAGCCTCCCCGCAATGCTTTTGGGACCACCACCTGCCACCTCTCCTCCCCGTAGCTGACTCCTTCCATGCCCGCTGTAACACGCCATCAGCCAGCCGCAGTCGCTCAAACTTTGACCACAACCCTTTGGTCGCGAGTGAGAGCGCTGTCACCTCTTCCCATGGTGGCCTCACCTGCGCCTCTACCCACTGTAGCACTGGCTGTAGGTCTGTGTCCCGTCCCCTGCTGCTGCCCCCCATTCAGCCACGTCGACAGTCTGCAGCTCACAGCAGACAGGCCCGCTCGCCCGACACACTGTGGCACAGACCCCCCTCCTCTGCACACAGCTCTCTCTCCCGTCCCTCTCTCCGTTCACAGTGGCGGCAGCCGTCTGCAGTACAGGGCCGACGGGACATGGCGTCGGCGTTGGAGTGGCGTGCCCCTGCCCAGTGCACCACCGTGAAGTCATACGGCTGAAGCTCCTCCAACCAGCGTGCCACCTGCCCCTCTGGCTCTCTGAAAGACATGAGCCACTGGAGAGCAGAGTGGTCAGTCCTTACAGTAAAGGGCAGACCACCCAGGTAGTACTTGAAGTGTTTGACGGAAGCCACAACAGCCAAGAGCTCCCGCCGGGTGACACAGTAGCGGCGCTCATGTTTGTCAAATGTTTTGCTGAAGTACGCCACCGCTTTCTCCCCCTCTGGCCCCACCTGGGCCAGCACCCCACCCATGCCCACATTGCTCGCGTCTGTGTCCAGGATAAAGGGCAATGTGAAGTCAGGGGGGGCGAGCACGGGGGCCTCGATCAGTGCACGTTTGAGGGTGTTGAACGCCTCCTCACACTCCACTGTCCAAGTGAAAGCCTTGTCCTTCGGCAGCAGGCGGTTCAGTGGAGCAGCAACGCTTGAGAAGCCCCGTACAATCCTCCTGTAGTACGAGGCCAGGCCCAGGAAGCTCTTCAGCTGACGCTGGTCGGTGGGGGTGGGCCAGTCTCTGACAGCCGCTACCTTGTCCTCCATGGTGCTGATCCCCTCCTTCCCCACTCGGTGGCCCAAGAAGGACACCTCTCTCCTCATGAAGTGGCACTTCTCGGGGTGGAGCTTCAGACCTGCGGCAGCCACACTCTCCAGCACACACCGTAGCGCCCCCAGGGCTGACTGGAAGGAGCTGCCAGGGGCCAGGATGTCATCGAGGTATACCAGACACTGCTGTCGGGGGATGCCATCCAGCACCCTGTCCATCAAACGCTCAAAAGTAACTGGAGCGTTGCACAGGCCAAAGCACAGGACCTTGAACTGCCAGTGTCCTCTGTTAGTGGAGAACGCAGTTTTGGCTCTGGCCTCTGGGGAGAGGGGCACCTGCCAGTAGCCACTGCGGAGGTCTAGTGAGGAGAACCAGGAGGACCCCCTAACCAGGTCCAGCGACTCATCGATACGTGGTATGGGGTATGAGTCCTTCCTGGTTACCTCATTCAGCCGCCTGTAGTCCGCACAGAACCTCAGCTTGCCCCCCTTCTTCGGAACCATGACGACTGGCGCCGCCCAGGGGCTGTCTAAGGGCTCAATGAAGTCTGCCCGCTGCATCTCCAACACAGCCTTGTCTGCCGCCTCCTGGCGTGCCAGCGGGATACGGCGGGGGACGCATCTTGATAGGTCAAAGCATCACCTGTGTCGATCTCATGCTGCACCAGATGAGTCTGACCCACCTCTTCCTCACTCAGCGCAAAGCTGTCTCTGAATTCAAACAGCAACTGCCTCAACCGTTCCTGCTGCTCGGGGTCAAGACCAACACAGTTCCTCCCCCATATCTCCCTCACTGCAGACAGTGTCCTCTCCCCTCCCATCTGGGGTAGCTGGGCTGGGGGGGGCGCGGCCCGGGCTCACAGAGGACTGTGTCGTGGAGGTAGCTGGGGGAATGTAACGCAACGCCGTAGGTGACAGGGGGGCTGGGGAAAAGTCACACCCAGATGTGGGGGAGGGGGGGCAGCCATGAGTCTCTGCTGCTTTAACTGTTGGAGTAAAGGGTTTGTTGGGTTGAGTGAATGTGACATTAGGGGCCATGGTGACCTCTGGCCCTCCCTGGAAGCTCAGTGTGCCCCTATTTAGGTCTAACTGGCAGCCTGTGCTCCTAAGAAAGTCCAACCCCAGGATACAAGTGTCCTGCACAGCCGCCACTCACACAGGATGACGCACAGTCCTGCCCCCTACTGTCAGAGTCATTATTCCCTTCCCTTTCATGGGTGCCAGCTCACCTGTGACTGTGCGGAGCTGCACAGTTGTAGGCTCACACTGAGTCCAACCTGGCACAATATCTGGCCTCACCAGGGTTACTGTGGACCCAGTGTCCACCAGGGCGGAGCAGGGCACCCCCTCCACAGTGACAGGGACATGACAAAAGTCCCCAACACAGGTCCGGCCCACCACAACAACAGGCTCCATCCGCTTGCCCTCGTCTGCTTCTGGGGGAAGTGGTGCCTTGCTTCTCCGTCTGTGCCGGTGGGCTCCCCCTGAAGAAGATGGTGGTTGGGATAGAAAGCCAGGGGTCCGCACTACCCGGTCTATGCGGACCCCGAGCCGTTTCCCTGAGCTCTGGGGGACATGGGGCAATCTTGGCGCAGATGGCCTGGCTGGCCACAACCCCAGCAGACCCTGGGACCAGGGCGTGTGTTTCGTGCCGCCTGTAGCGACACAGCACAAATGAGTTCTGTCATTTCAGCCACCCATGCAGGCTTTTCCGGCTCCGGGCTGCTCTGCCCCCCAGCTCGCACAGAGGGTCTGTCTCCCTGCACCCCCACCAAAGCCCCAGCTGAAGCCCCAGCCCACACCAGCTCCCTCTCCAAAGCCATCTCCAAGGCTACCTGCAATGACTCAGGATGAGCCAGCTGGGTCTGTATGCGCAGCTCCGTAGGAGAGAGCGCCTGTATGAACTGGTCCCGTGCTAGCTCGCTCTGCACGGAGGGGGCATGTGAGCATATGCCCGCCGAGAGAGGCTCTCAATGTCATTAGCTAGCACCCGTAGAGGCTCTCCAGGCTGCCTGCGTCTATTACTCAGTTCGGAGCGCAGTAGCCCGGGCTGTACACACTGTCCATAGCGCCTCCTCAGTGCTCCCACTAAAGCACCATAATCACGTCTGTCCTCGGGGCTAATCAATATCAAACAGGCCAGAGCTTCATCTGTGAGGCATAAAGCCAACTGCAGTGCCCTATCTTCATCCGACCACCCCCTAAAATGAGCTAACAGTTCAAACTGAGCATGAAAAGCTTCCCAATCCGCCTTACCGAATACTTCGGGGTCTTAACGGATACGGACGCAGCCGGGAACTGGGCGCCGCCATGTTTGTTTACATCCTGAGCCCCAGATTCCTCGTCCCGCCGCGTCGACGTCACCCCCTTCGGTCCGCCCACCAGAATCCGCGCAAACACAGTCGACGAAGCACTCATGCCCGCTTCAGCCGCCATCACTCTAACGTCCTCCCTCAAGCGGCCTCTGGGCTCCGATGCCCTGGCGATCTCCTCAGGCAGAACCCCCGACGTCCATGCACACGCACCTCCTTGGCCATAATCGTCCCCTACCTCCACCTTCACTTTCGGATTCCCTCGAAGCATCTTCAACCCCCGTTCTCACCTACGGTAGCTAGCCACAGAAGTCAGCTAGCTAGCTGGCTAACTTTTATCAACGTTTTTACTTCTGACACCAATGTAATGACCTGACTAGATCATAAAAGAACAACTGTCCAGACAGAGGATTGAGTTTACGAATGGACGGTTTATTAAACCAACTTTACACAGGCTACTATTTGGCCGTAGCCCACGCCAAATAAATGAAAGATAACCCACAAGCCAATCGTGACCTTCTCTTGTGAGGCCCAGACGTAAAAAGAGAGAGAACAAAGGCTAAACCTGGTCTTAACTTCCAATGCTCCATCCCCCTGCCGAACCCCCCTCCACGCCACTCCGCCAACCGCCAGGATGCCCGGCATCAGAACATTCCAGGCATTCCCGTGATTGGCAGATAGCAGGTTGATTGACATGTCGGACCCCGCGAACACTGGGTACTGGTAGGTACAACACAACCATCTACTAGCCTAACACATAACACACAGCTGTCTGTGCGGGTCGCTACAATATATTCAGAACAGGTCGATTCATCCCCCTCAATAATTTCTTAAAAAATATGGGCCCCCCCAGATAGCAAATGAACACATCGTAAGCAATGGCAAAATGTGTAGAATAGCAGGCACAAAAAACAGTCCAACTTATCCTCTTTCTTAATTTTCAAACAAAAATGGGGTGTGCCTTTGGTGGTTCATCGACGTGTCATTCTGGTCATACGCGCCACAACCGACGTAGCTAGTTCGTTGGCTAAGATAGCCACTTGTAGCTAGCCAGTAACTCCTCCAGCATGTGTTGACGTCATTTCACAGGATTTGTTTTTGGACGGAAGCTGTAGAGATCGGTAAGAAATTGCATTTCTGTAGCCAAATATCTTGTTCATCCATTTTTTAAAGCATGAAATGACCTGGTATGATGGTGCATTGATCAGTTATACAGTTTAAAGCCTGTTATTTTTGCGGTTTTGCCCAAAGTTGATCTTTAAAGTAAGTGTCCAGTGTTTACAGATTTCTATTATATATGACCTATAATTAATTACTACCCCGGCCAAACCCAGACGACGCTGGGCCAATTGTGCGCCGCCCTATGGGACTGCCAATCACGGCCAGATTGTGATACAGCCTGGAATCAAACCAGGGTCTGTAGTGACGCCTCTAGCACTGAGATGCAGTGCTTAGACCGCTGCGGTAGACCGCTGATTGGCCAGCTCATCCTCCTCAGGAGGATGGCATCATCCTCTATGAGGAAATATCAAGCATTTTTTAAATGGTCTGTTTGATATACAAGTTTGAGGTGGGGGTTTTTAACAGTTTTTTCTCCAATTTATGCTTTGGCCACACAAATTGGTTCTCTGTACGTTTAGATGTTTGTTTTATCACCTCTTTACTTTCACTGTCTCCTCTCTCTCAGCTGCACTGGTGATAGTTTCAAACGTTGCGGATCAAGCCAATGACAGTTTGAAACATGGGGTGAGTTTCAAGTGCGAAGACGAGTGTTTGTGACAGTTCTTCCAACATGGTGTGTGTACAGTATGTGTGTGCGTGAATGCTTGCGTACATTCCTGCCTGTCTATCTATCCGCCTATTTGCCTGCCTGTCTGCTTGTGTGTGTGTTAGCGTGTACACTCAGTGTTGTGGGATGCACAACGTTTTATCTTTTAGTTGTTGCCATAACCTCTCATGCAAGCGGTCTCTCTCCCTTTCTCTCTCTCCACCCCCCCTCTCCCTCTCTCCCTCCCACTGTCTCTCTCTCTCTCAGGAGAACCTGCTACGTCTGGTCAACATAGAGTACAGTGTTCGAGGCCAGAGGGATCTGCTCCAGCCTGGCAGGGTGAGCTCCATCCTGCCTGCCTGATAACACCATTGTTTCTGCCCAGGGCTCCGGGCACCCTCCACCTCTCCATCCCGCCCGTGTCGCCCTTTATATAACCAGTCAGCTGGGAATCCCCTGGCCCTCTCTCTGTGTCTGGGTGGGGTGGAGTAGAGCGGGCACACACACTTTTAAAGGACCCTTTAAAAGCCCTCTCTCCAACTCTCTTGACTCAATGTTAAAACTGCAGAATGCTTCTCATACGTGGAACACTGCCTGCCCCCAATTACTATTTAATCTACTTCATGTCTGACTAGGGTTACAAAATGTTCAATAAATTCCCTGGTTTTCCAGAAATCCTGGTTGGAGGATTCAATTTTTCCTGCTTATTCCCTCCGAATTCCGGGACTCTGTCTGACCCTGTGTGTGTGTGTGTTGTTCTCAGGTGTTTGTGAAGGAGGGCACTCTGATGAAGGTCAGCAGGAAGTGCAGACAGCCACGCCACCTGTTTCTGGTAAATGTCACTTCCTGTTTGGAGGGAGGGTAGGACACTCACCAGCACAAACCTATAGATATACAACTGACAGAACAAGCAATGGGGTTTTTAGGCTAAAAATACCATTGTTTAACAGAATTTTCAATCGCAGTTTGCTCTAATTTTAACATGGTCACTGCACTTGTCATTATGACTACACAACTATGCACCATCTTGCTGCCATGTAAATGTAATGTGAAAAGGAGAAGCAGCAGTTCTGTTCTGTTTGCTCTATATCTATGGCCTGGTCCTCCCATGCCCAGACCCTGCTATTGAGAGCAGAGTTTCCTGGCAGGATGTTTCTGAATGGCTGCTTCCTTAGCTTCTCTTTACTGACGGGACGGGGAAGGTCAGCAACACTCCTCATACACCCACACACACACACTAGACCAGGTACTCGTTCTGTTGAACAATGCTGATACAGCCATACACACTAAACCTGGTCGTTTTTCTGTTGAACAATGCTGATACAGTCATACACACTAAACCTGGTCGTTTTTCTGTTGAACAATGCTGATACAGTCACACACACTAGACCTGGGGAAAACTCTATTTAAACCTCTTTATGTTAGTTCGTCCAATCATAACTGTCTTTAAGAAATAGAGCGAGATAGAAAGGTGTAATATTTAGTATGTAGATCAGTAGATGTTCACATGGATGTCGTACTATTGTTTTACCATATTAATCTAAAATTTTATCATTACTCATTACCGCAACCACCCAGATGCTGTAATCTTTCTAAAAAAGAACACACGCGTCCTAAGCACCCCTACATCTACACTCATGATATGGTAGTATGGGTCACATAACTGGGGTAGGAGAGGAGGAAGAGGAGGAGGGACAGGAGGAGGAGGATAGGGAGGGTGTCATTTATAAAGATATAACTCTAAATAGAGTAGCGGATTCAGACAGGCCATTCTTTAGCAGCCTGGCAGTGCAAGCCCCCTCTGTAACCATGCCAACAGAACACTCTGACTGTGCCATCTCAAAGTGAGAGAGAGGAATGTGGGCAAAAGAGAGAGAGAGCATAAAACAAGGAATGGTTTACTATGACAGAAAATTACAGAATTAAAGGGGATTTCCATCTTTTTTCAAATGTCCAGCCCTCTCAGTGGCAGTAAACAAAGATAGAGAATAGAGTTACAGAGTTAAAGGGGCAATCTGCAGTTGTTACATCCATTTTGGACATATAAATTAGTGTTATATACCCATTGAGTCTTGAAGAATATATCACTTATAAATAAATGCCTCATAAGCTTAGTTCAACTGTCGTACCCCATCAGAACCCCAAATATAAGGTTGTTTAACTCCAATGTTTGTAAACAAAGTAAATGTAAACAAACACTGTATCCTCAAAACATAGCCTCAAAACTATAATTTTGATATCATGAATGGTCAGTCAGTCCATAGCTCTGTCTATGAATTTGAGAGTGGTTACATTTCCCCAGGCCCATCCCTCAGCCTTTTACCAAAACAGAGACGGGGCGGCCGCTTTGTTATTGTTTCAACTGCGGATTCTAGCTTTAAAGAAATATATAATCTGAAAATGTAAAACTAATCCCAAATTATGCCTATCCTCGAATGACCAATGACCTTTGTTTACATCTACTTATACCCCAGTATTAGTCAACTTTTATATTTTATAAGTCACTGTTGTCCAACTAGAGGGATTAGCACTAAGACGATTCATTCAATCATATTTTGGAAATATCATCCAACAGGATAAAATTTATAGGAAAAGCTGTAGGAACTGCTTGTGGGAAATCCCTTTAACATGTAAGAATAAAACACTGAGGCTATATGCTGTCAATCCACTCATGATCACACACACAACTATAAATTGTCCATTTTGTATTTTTCTGCAACATAGTACTCTCGACTTTGTCCAGGAAGTGGAGTTATGGTGTGCTCAGGGCCCTAGTAGAATGATGATAGGGGCCATGTCATGCGATCAGAAAATCATACAGTTATGAATATAACTACAGTTCCCTGAAGAAGGGAACGAGGTATAACATACTATGGGGAGTCAACCACCAATCATATTCACCTGAAGGTCCCAGGTCGGTGCCACTGGTCTGAGCCGACTCATGCCTTTCAGGAACTGCACCACCAGATGATGACACCTCGGGGTAGAGCCGTCCATCCCTACATGAAACCCCCCCCTTTTGCCCTCAGAACAGCCTCAATTCGTCGGGACATGGACTACAAGGTGTCGAAAACATTCCACAGGGATGCTGGCCCATGTTGAATCCAATGCTTCCCACAGTTGTGTCAAGTTGGCTGGATGTCCTTTGGGTGGTGGACCATTCTTGATACACACAGGAAACTGTAGAGCGTGAAAAACCCAGCAGCGTTGCAGTTCTTGACACAAACTGGTGTACCTGGCACCTACTACCATACCCTGTTCAAAGGCACTTACATTTTTGGTCTTGCCCATTCACCCTCTGGATGTCACACATACACAATCCATGTCTCAATTGTCTCAAAGCTTAAGAATCCTTATTTAACCTGTCTCCTCCCCTTCATCTACACTGATTGAAGTGGATTTAACAAGTGACAACAATAAGGGATCATAGCTTTCACCTGTATTCACCTGGTCAGTCTATGTCATGGAAAGAGAAGGTGTTCTTAATGTTTTGTATACCCTCTTGTAGAGGGTGCACACGACGACTGTATAGTTGTATTCACGTTCTAGGGTAAATTCCTAGCTGTCAAATTCAACCTTTCAGGGGCCAGACCCACAGATCCCATATCTACGGTCGTGTGTGCCAAACTCTCCCGTGCGCCTGGGACAATAGATCCCGATGACAGGTGTATGATCTCTGGGAACCAGGGAACCAACGGGGAGCCACCAGAATCAACAACAGACCCTCCTAAAGGATCCTCTCCACGGTAGCCTGAATCAGGTTCACTGGAGGAAATTCATAGAGCAGGGTCCAAGACCACTGAAACGGGTCCGAGGCCACCAAAGCATCCGTTCCCAACGGAGCGCCCAGATCCCTCATTGAGAAGAACAGACGACAATGCGCATTTTCTCGTGATGCGTAAAGATCTACGTCGGCCCTGCCGAACTGGTCCCATATCTGGGCAACCACTGAGGGGTGTAGTCTCCACTCCATAGAGATAGGACCCCCCCCGGAAAGTAGAACCGCACCCACTTTGAGAAATCCGGGAAGATACATCTCCCTGCGCGCACGACAGGAACTGCGCACTGCTCCATATGAGCAGATAATGGGCCAGGTTTAGGAAAGAAAGAGACCGCGTCCCCACCTGCCTGTTGATGTACGCCACCGCCGTCCTGTTGCCGGACCTTACCAATACATGCTGGCCCTCCAACATCGGAAGGAAACGCCTCAGCGCTAGCAAACCAGTCAGTAGCTTTAGGTAATTGATATGCAGTGTCCTTTGTGCTGTTGTCCAAATCCCTCTTTCCTGAGGAACCTACACACAGTGCTCCCCATGCCAGTAAGGATGCGTCTGTCGTGATCACCCTTCGGGACACTACCCGGCCAATAAGAACTCCCTGCAACAGCAGTCACGGGTCCGTCCAAGGAGTCAACATCCTTAGGCACGAGGGGATATCTTGAGCAACCGATGGCAGTGGCGAGATGCGTCCAGATGTGTAGCAATCACCCAGTGCTGAAACAGACAAATCAACATAAGTCCCAGAGGCACCACAGCTATCATAGGGGCCATCAGACCCAATAACCACAGGCACAAGCGAAAAGGCACTGAGTTCCCCAGCTGAAACCGTGCCAGACTGAGCCGGAATGCGACCCTCCTCTGTTGGGACAAAAATGCATGATTCAGAACCGAGTCCACAACAAGACCCAGAAACTGAATGCGCTGAGCCAGAGTCAAACTCATTTTCTTGTGGCTCATTATGAACCCCAGAGACTGAAATGGGAAACCAGCGTGGCAGTGTGGAGCTCCACCTGTTCCCTCGACTCCGCTACAACCAGCCAATCGTCCAGATAGGCCAATACTCTGATCCACTGGCACCGCGCCGGTGCCAAAGTCGTCTCCACCACCATAGAAAAGGTTTGGGGCGATAGAGAGAGCCCGAAAGGCAGGACCAGAAACTCATATGCCACACCCTCGAAATGAAACCTCCGAAACTTTCTGTGGGGAGGATGCCACATGAAAATACGCATTCTTCAGATCTATGGACATGAACCAATCACTTGGATGCACCGACTGCAATAGCCAGTGAAGTGTGAACATTTTGAACTTGCAAACCTTGAGGTCCAGGATGGGACGGACCATTCCATCGCTCTTGGGAACTAAGAAGTACCGGCTGTACCAAGCGCTCTGTACTTCTGACACAGGAATAGCCTGCTTTTGAAGGAGAGAGGAAATCTCTTCTCTCAAGATAGGCACAAGGACCTCAAGGACAATTGACATGATGATGCCATGAAAAGGAGGAGGACACACAGTGAACTGCAGACCGTACCCCCTCGTCACCGTCCTAATCACCCATGGCGAAATTGTGCCCCTGGATGGAGCACGCTGCCAGTCTCCCATACATTATCTCCTGAAGGGGGATCCACCACCCTTGACAACCGTGTGTCTGAATGTGGGGAAGAAACTGTTTATTATGCCCACACCTGAACTATACCGCACTCTCAATACACCTGAACACAGAGGAACCTTGGGTAGAAACAATGTGCTTTCGTGGTACCGTCGTTCTGATACCCAGCCCACACCGGGATCGGGGACTTCGGCAACCAGTAACTTTTCCCAATAGCCAGGACAGTACAGTGGGACAGATGCAGCACAAAATCAACCGTAGCACGGATTTTGTCGAGATGCTCTTATACCGGCTTCGCCACTTCCACAGTCCTATTCAGCTGCTGCAGCAAATTGATATGATACATCTGCAGCATTGTGACCACATTCAACGACCTGGCCGCCACACCCTCAGCCTGGTACACTTGTCCAGCTGATCCGCCAGAGCACCATTCTAGGATTGGCCCCCTTGTTAGTCTCTGGAGCTAAGTAACTCGCCAGCTTTCCATCCATCGGCGGTGTACAAACAAGCCCCGCCTCCTCCATACCTTCTCCATTCATGAACTCGCCATAACCTGGCAGCACCAGCCTGGCTGAATGAGGGGAATCCCAGGACGCCTTTAGCTCATCGGCAAAATCTTTAAACAGGGGTCAGCAATGCTTCACCGCTGCAGGGACAGGAGGTAAATACCTTACTCTAAACCTGGAGGAACTCCACTGCGGGGGAGAAGGCGGCCCCCAGGTGATCTTCCGTCCTACAACACAGCTCCATCAAAGGCACATTAACCACCAATGGTTCACTCTCCCCCGCCAAATCCAAAGCCTGGGCTTTAGGCTGCCCAGGACTGATGTCATCCAATTCACACTCTGAAAACCCTCCAGAGCCAATCAGGGATAGTATATCATCCCCGGAATCCGGATCCTGAACACTGCCAGAGAAAGCGGAATGAGCCTCACTCGGCTGGGATGACACCCCTATCAACTCTGACCACCGCTGTTGCTCTCTCCCAGCCTCAGACAACCCCATTCCCGAGGTCGCTTCACTGGAAGACCCTTCGCCAGCAGCCCCAATCTTTCTCACAAAGTCAGCCCGACGCCCAATGGAAGTTGAACCCAGCCGGAGACAATAGTCACACAAACTGCTCTGAGCCAAAGCCTCCTGAATATGTTTCCACCCCAGGCAAAAAGGACAGCACTCATGAGTATCTTTAATTTTAATTGTGAAACCAAATGCCCTAGGGCACAGTTGGAGGTTCAAACTAAGCTGGTTAGCCTTTCTGAACTTACTCTTACCACTGGCCATCCTACCCAAGCAAGGAAGCATTAGCTACACAAGCAGAGCAGAAAGTAGTTAGCTTTTAGCAAACACAAAAACTGATAACAAGACCCAAAACTCGCAACATCTAGGGCTCTCAAACTCAACTCTGGACCTCAAAGCCATTTCCACTGCGTTTTCCCGTTGTTCCCCTCTAATCAGGGACTGATTTAGACCTGGGACACCAGGCAAGTGCAATTAATTATCAGGTAGAACAGAAAACCAGCAGGCTCCGGACCTCGTAATAGTTGAATAACCCTGATCTAGGGGGACAAGTACTCTCTCCCCACTAACTGACACCTAAGTCAGAGCCGAATCTTTGTAGTCTTTGTGTGCTTGAGAAGTTTGTAAATTGATTAAATGAATGTGAGCCCCGGTATTATAGCCAGGAAGGCGGGGCTTCCGAGGGCGGGCTCGGCATCCATTGGCCCGTTGGGCGTGATTTCAGTTTTCTTCAGGTGAATATGATTGGTCGTTGACTCCCCATAGTATTTTATACCAAGTGACCGACTGAAAGGGAACAGGGAGACATCTTGAGTTGTGACATTGGGCGCGTTTGAGTGATAAGCCCAAAGTAGTCAGGGGAGGTACATATGCACCGACAGTAAGTCGGACAACTTCTGCTGTTTCTACGAAACGCGACAATTCGCTTTTGTTATTGCCTATGAAGTGGATGTTATCGAAATTCCACTTTTCCTACACAAAGCTCAACATGGTCCAAGGAATGAATATCCTGATGATAAGGAAATTAGATATCAGCCCAAGCTCTTTCTAACATTCACAGGACTTGTTTTCTATTTTTATGATGGTTTTGTCAAAATATAACCAGGTAGTGAGTGCATAAGCTACTACAATGAGAACATACAGGTGTTTTTGCAGCATATGGGATATGCTCTGTTGTTGCCGTTACTTCATGCCCTTGTACCTTCCTCATTATTATTTGTGATTGTGCAACATGGAATTGTAACAGATGTGATTAAATGGAGTCCACCAAGATTCTTACTGTATGGTAATTGTTTGCATGTCAGCATCACTACAGCCTGCAGTGTATTTCTTTAATTCTCAAACTGTATGTTGCTTTTGTCATTAAGCATGTAAAGAACAGAATTTGATTCAATCACATGAAGGACAAAACACTCACTGTAGATAAAAAGGATAATACTATACATGTACACCAGTTCACATCAGTTACTGGGTAAACAATATGAAAAGGATTAGACTACATGTACATCAGTTCACATCAGTTACTGGGTAAACAATATGAAAAGGATTAGACTACATGTACATCAGTTCACATCAGTTACTGGGTAAACAATATGCCAAGCAATAAGCCAAGCAGTCAAATGCACTTGGTATTGACCCCATGACTGGTGTCTGGGGTACTTGTTCATTCATATTTCATTTATTTATGTTTGAAATTTGGATCACATGTAGGCAGGCCTATGTACGTAGATTGTAAGGATAAAGATGTATTAAGCTCTAAATAGTCATCCACCCAAAACAGTAAACATGCATTGTTAATAACCAATGACAGGTTGCGACATCAACCATTTATGAGCATGTAGTGCCTTTTGCTGCCAAGAAAACAGAAGGTTGTCTCCCACAATGCTTTGGTTCCGACCTCAAGTTGCAGTTGGTGAGTAGCAACTGCAGAAATGTCCAGTTGACTGCAGTCTAAAGTTCATGACTTTTGATCACATGGTTGTTGTAAAGGTCATGCAGTCGACATGAAGTCGCAAGTGGGACAATTTTTATACCCTTAATGCAACACACTTTGAAAGGCATAGACCAACATTGGTCAATGTCTTGATAAAAGTGATCCGCTCGAACGCGCCCATTGAGACACATAAAACTGTAAAATCTGATGAAATTATGATCACTAAAACGGCCCAATTCCTCCTTAAGGAATTGATAGTTTCCTCTTAGTTTAGAACGCCATCATGTGGTCAGTTAGCATGCAGGCATAATGTCAAAAGGATTTTAATAGCCTGCTATTTGGAAGGAAAGGAAAAAATAAGGGGGATACCTAGTCAGTTGTACAACTGAATGCATTCAACTGAAATGTGTCTTCCACATTTAACCCAACCGCTCTGAATCAGAGAGTTGCGGAGGGCTGCCTTAATCGATATCCACACCTTCGGCGCCCGGGGGTTAACTGCTTTGGGCAGAACGACAGATTTTGTACCTTGTCAGCTCTGGGATTCGATCCAGCAACCTTTCGGTTACTGGCCCAACGCTCCTACCCGCCAGGCTACCTGTGTGCATTTCACATTGTTTAATTTCTCCATGCACTTGTTCTATCCAACAGCTGAATCAGTGGAACGTTTGTATACAGTATAATCTTGTTCATTGGCTTTGAGGATAAAGAATGAAAGTATGTCTGATTCTGACGCTTGTCAGTGAATAATGAGTGTGTTTGTGTGTTAACAGATGAATGATGTGCTGTTGTACACCTACCCTCAGCAGGACGGGAAATACAGACTGAAGAACAGCCTCCCACTGACTGGGATGAAGGTCGGAGTTCCCCCCCCCCTCCCTGTCACTCATTCCCCTCTCTCACATTTTTTCCCCTCTCTCTCGAACTTTGTCTCTGTCATTTTCACTCCATCACTTCTTTTTTGTACCTCCCTACCATCTCACTTTGCCACTCGCCATCTCCTCTCTCCCTCTCTCTCTCCATCCTCTCATTCTCTCTCTCTTCCCTTTTCAAACCTATCTGTCCTCTCTCTCAGTGATTCGTCATGAGTCTATGTAATGTGCTATTGATGATTGATGTTCCAGGTCAGTAAACCCATCATAGAGAATGTGCAGAATGCTCTGAGGATCGAGGTAGCAGACATCTCCATCACCTTGGCAGCCAGGTGGGTCACACTAATTCATAAACCTTGGTCGGTGTAATGATTGTGGTTCACAGTTCTCGTGGTCACCAATTGTACTGTCTCAACAGTGAATTAAGTATAGTGAGGCCTCTTGTGCCAGGCTTCTAGGCTCTTTTATAAGTACTGTCAGTGTTTTTTCCTGACCACGTATCTAGACCACTCCGGGCCATTTATTCCTCTAAAAGTAATGTAGTCAAACACCCCACTGGGCACACACTGGTTGAATCAACATAATTTCAATGACATTATGTTGAACCAAAGTAGAATAGACGTTGAATTGACGTCTGTGCCCAGTGGGACATTACTGGTATATGAGACTACGTACAGTAAGAGGGCTTAATGACCTGTGCTCTGTGTGTCCCTGTGCAGCTCCTGTAGTGAGAGAGAGGACTGGTTCCACACTCTGAGTCGGACAGTGTCTGACCATGCCAGAGGACCTGGAACTTTCAGCAGCTGCTCTGGAGAGGTGAGGAGGACTTTGACTGGAAGACAGAGCCTACATAAAAGTCATGTTACCAATTTTAGCAATAACATAGTTATGCTCCCCACTCAATGACAATAGCGAACCAATACTCATACATTTACTAAGGTTACATAGCATTGCAGGTGTCTGTAGGCTACATTGCAGCCTGTCTCCTCAGTGTGACTGTGAAGTCTGGTGAAGCTATATTGTCCTTTCTCTCTCCCAGGCCAGAGAGCGTCTGTGTCTGTCCCTGGGGGAGAAGGCTCCTACTCTGGTGCCTGTATCCCATGTGATGATGTGTATGAACTGCACCTCAGACTTCAGCCTCACACTGCGCAGACACCACTGCCATGCCTGCGGGAGGGTGAGTCTCTCTCACACACGGAATTACTTTCTTTTTAAAGGCATGGCTATGTTACCTAAAAGCCTAGTTTTGTGCAGGATGACGTGGCTGGAGTGTATGGTAGTATATGGTCTGACCTCTGTGTGTTTAGTGTTCTGACGTGTTCTGATTTTCGTCCTGCTGTACTCAGATTGTGTGTCGGAGCTGCTCCAGGAACAGATACCCTCTGAAGTACCTGAAGGACCGCATGGCCAAAGTGTGTGACCACTGTTACAGCGAGCTCAAGAAGAGAGGTACACTACGCCTCCTGCCTTTTACTGTATTGTACTAAACTGTACTGTACTATATTGTACTATACCATACTGTACTGTACTATACTGTACTGTATATGCCCCCCCTTGACTACTGGAGCACATTGAATGTGTGTGAGTCCAGTATTAAGGTGTTCTCTGTCTCCATAGGAGGAGATGTGTCTGGGGCGAGTTGTACTGACAGTCCTCGTTCTAAACACCGCTCCAGCCGCCCACTCTCTGCCGTCTTCCAGAACATTCACCCTCCCAGCCTGTGGAGACACCGCAAGGGCACCGCATCTCTGAGCCAAGTAACCACACACACACACCACTACTATTCTACCAAATGAACAGGGAATTGGTTGAGGTTGACATTGTGAAAGCCATTGTCCACATCCTTCTGTAGCTACATTACTCAGTCCTGTACTGTTATCTATCTGAAAAGTGCTGCTTTATTATTGGACTCAAATTATGATGTTAGAATTATAAGATAATTATAAGATTCTATCAGTATAAGAAAATTATTATAGAAAATTCTGCAAATTATAAGTGGCTGAAAATATCAATAATTTTGGTCTTCAATTCATGCACCTTGGTTGTACTGAGTTAGTGGCAGTATACTTTTCCCTTTGCACTGTTATGTATCTAACTAATATCTCTGTTCCTGTGTTGTCTCTAGGTAAGCTTGTCAGAGGAGGGCTCTATGAGTGGGACTCTACAGCGCAGTAAGAGGAGCAAGAGGAACTGGAAGAGGCTGTGGTTCCAACTCAAAGACAAGGTGCTTTACACCTACCAGGCCCGCGAGGTGAGGGGGAACACACGCTCCCCTTAAACCTGAACCCTCACACACACCTCACCCCTTCAACACCTCTCCCTGTAAATCTGTAATGTACACATACCCAACTCAGATGGAGCAAGAGCATAGAGTTTCTCTAGTATAGGTTTACTTTTTTAGTTTGTGAATGCCCACAAAACTAGGAGAGTAACGGGACAGGTGTTTAACCATACACATATTCGTACCGAACCGTTCGGTATGGGGACATCTGTTCAGTGGGCACTGTGAACATGAATGAATACATAAAACAATATAGGCTATTCCTAAACTGTGTGTAAATCTGATCATAAAAAATAACTTGAGCCTATGCGTACTTTGTAATCAAAATTTGAATATTAATTGGCGCATTTCAAACTCATTTTGTGAGGCACAGCCGGGAACTAGTTCTGTACGATGGCGAGTGGTGGGGTTGATAAACCAGGAGGATCCTCTATCATCCTTTAAATCTCCAGTTTGGGAACATTTTGTCTTCCCAGTAGATTACAACGGCGATGAACAGAGAGATTATGTCGCCACTGCTCAACGAGAATAGCCTATGCAGCTGAAACATGTTGACACATTTATGCCGACATCATCCCAGTATTCCTACCACCGGATCCAGATTGAAACGCAAAAAAACATCAACACAACTTCCTCTCCACTCTGCATTCAAGCAGCCCTTCGCAATTGATTCTGACCGGGCCATTCTCGGTGGTTGAGAACAGGGGTTTTCAGCACCACTGGTGTACCGGATACCCGCAGCCCCCACAAGGCGGGGGGGCCCAGGAGCTCTGGGGGCCCATGCGCCTGTCATCGGTCATAATGCTTCTTAGGTAGTTCTTTATTAGTTTTAGTTCTGCAACATCTTTAATTGAGCCTCTCATTCTACTTAATTGCCGGCGTCAACACGTTACAGAAAAAGATTAACTGAATATGAATCTCTGAGGAGAGGTCGTCTGGATACTGGACAGACAATAAATTGGCAGATGCAAACAGGTTATCAGCTTTAGCGGACAACAGTTCTTCAGGGCTTAAACAAAAAAAGCGGTTTGCTATTTCGTTCATACTGGTGAACCGGCGTTTGAGTTGTGTGGTTGCAATATCAGCAGTCCCTTATCTCTGGTATATCTTGGCATGCATCATTCAAGACTAAGTTTAAATTGTGTGCAGCGCAATGGACATATAATGCACAATGTCTCAGGAAAGACTGTCTGGGTTGTCAATACTTAGTATAGAAAACAGTTGGGCCGCAACCTATGCCTACATGCAGTGGTGAAAACATTTGCGCACAAACATTCAAGGCCATACTGTAGCTACTAAAGCCCTCTACGTAGAATCAAAACAGAGAGCGAGAAGAGCACAGACACAGAGAAACTTTTTTCTAAGAGAAAAAGAGACACAGACACAGAGAGAGAGGCAGCAAGGAATACTTCAGGAGAATTGTTAGGCTATTTGTAATTTTTATAAAAAGTTTATAAATAGCAGCTAAATAGCAGCTTAATACTGTATATAGCTATAGGTTACACTGCATAATGAAACAATCCCTAGTAAACTCGTTTTTTGCGGGTGGATTGACTGTATAATTTGGGATTAATAGACTGGTGTTACGCACAACAACTTTCTATCCAAGCTGGGAGAGAGCACGAGGACGACCGATGTCATGCAGGGTCAGGTAGCCTATATAGGACAGTTGTGTGTGTATATATATGAACAAATTAATTGGTAGCTGATTAGTATGCTGTTGCATCGAAAATAAATGTTACAATGTGCATTGTTTGATTTTCCAACTTTAATTACTGAACAAGTAATTACATTGTTGCCACCAGCCAACAGTCTAAATGTCAGCATTGCAAGACTGTGTATAGCTTCGTGAAATTTACATTTACATTTAAGTCATTTAGCAGACGCTCTTATCCAGAGCGACTTACAAATTGGTGCATTCACCCTATAGCCACCCTATTTTTTTTTGGGGGGGGGGGGGGCTAGAAGGATTACTTCATCCTATCCCAGGTATTCCTTAAAGAGGTGGGGTTTCAAATGTCTCCGGAAGGTGGTGAGTGACTCCGCTGTCCTGGCGTCGTGAGGGAGCTTGTTCCACCATTGGGGTGCCAGAGCAGCGAACAGTTTTGACTGGGCTGAGCGGGACCAATGCTTCCGCAGAGGAAGGGGAGCCAGCAGGCCAGAGGTGGATGAACGCAATGCCCTCGTTTGGGTGTAGGAACTGATCAGAGCCTGAAGGTACGGAGGTGCCGTTCCCCTCACTGCTCCATAGGCAAGCACCATGGTCTTGTAACGGATGCAGTAATCCAGACGGGAGATGACAAGTGCCTGGATTAGGACCTGTGCCGCTTCCTGTGTAAGGCAGGGTCGTACTCTCCGAATGTTGTAGAGCATGAACCTGCAGGATCGGGTCACCGCCTTGATGTTAGCGGAGAACGACAGGGTGTTGTCCAGGGTCACGCCAAGGCTCTTCGCACTCTGGGAGGAGGACACAACGGAGTTGTCAACCGTGATGGCGAGATCATGGAACGGGCAGTCCTTCCCCGGGAGGAAGAGCAGCTCCGTCTTGCCAGGGTTCAGCTTGAGGTGGTGATCCGTCATCCATACTGATATGTCGGCCAGACACATGCAGAAATGTTAGGCTTAACATGAGAAAATTATTACCAAATAGGCCTACCAATCAACATTTTTCCATTAGCTAAAGCAAAGCTATAGGCTATATGCCCTGGCACCACAGAAAGCCTATCATCGATTCGATAGGCAGCTGCATAGACATGTCGCAATTTCAGCACCATGGGACAGCGATCGGTAGTCAATACTTTGTGAGAGGCTGTCTGGCTGACACATTCGATTTTGTATTTTAGGAAAGGGGGGCTCTGAACTTGCGGTAGATTCCTGAGAAATTGCGTTACACCAATGTTCAGCACCTCATGAAAGTCCTCGAGCGATTTCAGCAAACAGATAGTACCCGCTCTATATAAGCAAGCTAAAGCCGAAGTTGTCAATGAATTGGCCATTGCACCCTGTGTTGCGCTTACTACAGATGGATGGACCTCCAGGGCTACAGAGAGCTACTTAACAGTGATAGCCCATCACATTAACCCGGAGTGGGAAATGAGAATTACCGTGCCACAGACACGCCCCCTTTATGAGAAGTCACACAAGTGCCAATCTTTTTCTCTTTGTAAGAAAACATTATAGCATAGGCCTATACAATGTCTGAGCCATGTTTACATATTGATTTCACATGCATATTGCACTTTATCTTAGTGTTGTTGATGAGTAATCTTGTGTTTGGACACACCTACTCATTCCAGGGTTGTTCTTTATTTTTACTATTTACTACATTGTAGAATAATAGTGAAGAAATCAAAACTATGAAATAATATATATGGAATCATAAAGTTGTTAAACAAATCAAAATATATTTTATATTTGAGATTCTTCAAAGTAGCCACCCTTTGCCTTGATGACAGCTTTGCACACTCTTGGCATTCTCTCAACCAGCTTCACGAGGTAGTCACCTGGAATGCATTTCAATTAACAGGTGTGCCTTCTTAAAAGGTAATTTGTGGAATTTATTTGAGCCTATCAGTTATGTTGAAACAAGGTAGGGTTAGTATACAGAAGATAGCCCTATTTGGTAAAAGACCAAGTCCATATTATGGCAAGAACAGCTCAAATAAGCAAAGAGAAACAACAGTCCATCATTACTTTAAGACATGAAGGTCCGTCAATACGGAACATTTCAAGAACTTTGAAAGTTTCTTCAAGTGCAGTCGCAAAAACAATCAAGCGCTATGATGAAACTGGATCTCATGAGGACTGCAACAGGAAAGGAAGACCCAGAGTTACCTCTGCTGCAGAGGATAAGTTCATTAGAGTTAACTGCACCTCAGTTTGCAGCCCAAATAAATGCTTCACAGAGTTCAAGTAACAGACACATCTCAACATCAACTGTTCAGAGGAGACTGCATGAATCAGGCCTTCACGGTCGAATTGCTGCAAAGAAACCACTACTAAAGGACACCAATAATAAGAAGAGACTTGCTTGGGCCAAGAAACACGAGCAATGGACATTAGACCGGTGGAAATATGTCCTTTGGTCTGATGAATCCAAATTTGAGATTTTTCATTCCAACCGCCATGTCTTTGTGAGATGCAGAGTAGGTGAAGGGATGATCTCTGCATGTGTGGTTCCCACCGTGAAGCATGGAGGAGGAGGTGTGAGGGTGTGGGGGTGCTTTGCTGGTGACACTGTCAGTGATTTCTTTAGAATTCAAGGCACACTTAACCAGCATGGCTACCACAGCATTCTGCAGCAATACGCCATCCCATCTGGTTTGGGCTTAGTGGGACTATCATTTGTTTTTCAACAGGACAATGACCCAACACACGTCCAGGCTGTGTAAGGGCTATTTTACCAAGGCAAAGAGTGGTGGAGTGCTGCATCAGATGACCTGGACTCCACAATCACCCGACCTCAACCCAATAGAGATGGTTTGTGATGAGTTGGACCGCAGAGTGACGGAAAAGCAGCCAACAAATGCTCAGCATATGTGGGAACTCCTTCAAGACTGTTGGAAAAGCATTCCTCATGAAGCTGGTTGAGAGAATGCCAAGAGTGTGCAAAGCTGTCATCAAGGCAAAGGTTGGCTACTTTGAAGAATCTCAAATAAAAAATATATTTTGATTTGTTTAACACTTTTTGGGTTACTACATGATTCCATATGTGTTATTTCATAGTTTTGATGTCTTTTCTATAACACCCGGAAATCTGCCCCCTTTATTCTATGTACCCAACGCACTAGAAGACCAGTTCTTAAAGGCTTTAGCCGTATCCTTATTCTAGTCCTCCTCTGTTCCTCTGGTGATGTAGAGGCTAACCCAGGCCCTGTAGCCCCCAGTATCACTCCTACTCCCCAGGAGCTATCATTTGTTGACTTCTGTAATCGCAAAAGTCTTGGTTTCTTGCACATAAATATCAGAAGTCTACTTCCTAAGTTTGAGTTATTCACTGCGTTAGCACACTCTGCCAACCCTGATGTTCTAGCAGTGTCTGAATCCTGGCTCAGGAAGGCCACCAAAAATTCTGAAATTTCCATCCCCAACTATAACATTTTCCGTCTAGATAGAACTGCCAAAGGGGGTGGAGTTGCAATCTACTGTAGAGATAGACTGCAGAGCTCTATCATACTATCCAGGTCTGTGCCCAAACAGTTTGAGCTTCTACTTCAAAAAAATCCACCTTTCCAGAAATAAGTCTCTCACTGTTGCCGCTTGCTACAGACCCCCTCAGCCCCCAGCTGTGCCCTGGACACCATATGTGAATTGATTGCCCCCCATTTATCCTCAGAGTTTGTACTGCTTGGTGACCTAAATTGGGATATGCTTAATACCCCAGCCATCCTACAATCCAAGCTAGATGCCCTCAACCTCACGCAAATTATCAATCGAACCTACCAGGTACAACCCTAAATCCTTAAACATGGGTACCCTCATAGATATCATCCTGACTAACATACCCTCTAAATACACCTCAGCTGTCTTCAACCAGGATCTCAGCGATCACTGCCTTATTGCCTGTGTCCGTAACGGGTCCGCGGTCAAACGACCACCCTCATCACTGTCAAACGCTCCCTAAAACACTTTAGCGAGGAGGCCTTCCTAATTGACCTGGCCCAGGTATCCTGGATGGATATAGATCTCATTCCGTCAGTAGAGGATGCCTGGTTGTTCCTTAAAAGTAATTTCCTCTCAATCTTAAATAAACATGCCCCATTCAAAAAATACAGAACTAAGAACCGATATAGCCCCTGGTTCTCCTCAGACTTGACTGCCCTTGACCAGCACAAAAACATCCTGTGGCGTACAGCATTAGCATCAAATAGCCCCGCGATATGCAACTTTTCATGGAAGTTAGGAACCAATATACACAAGCAGTCAGGAAAGCAAAGGCTAACTTTTTCAAACAGAAATTTGCATCCTGTAGCACTAACTCCAAAAAGTTTTGGGACACTGTAAAGTCCATGGAGAATAAGAGCACTTCCTCCCAGCTGCCCACTGCACTGAGGCTAGGAAACACTATCACCACCGAAAAATCTACAATAATCGAGAATTTCAACAAGCATTTTGCTACAGCTGGCCATGCTTTCCATCTGGCTACCACTAACCTGGCCACCAACTCTGCACCCTCTGCTGCAACTTGCCCATGCCCCCCCCGCTTCTCCTTCACACAAATTCAGACAGCTGATGTTTTGAAAGCGCTGCAAAATCTGGACCCCTACAAATCAGCTGGGCTAGACAATCTGGACCCTTTCTTTCTAAAACTAGCCGCCGAAATTGTCGCAACCCCTATTACTAGTCTGTTCAACCTCTCTTCATAACGTCTGAGATCCCCAGAGATTGGAAAGCTGCCGCGGTCATCCCCCTCTTCAAAGGGGGTGACACTCTAGATCCAAACTGCTACAGACCTATATCCATCCTGCCCTGCCTTTCGAAAGTATTCGAAAGCCAAGTTAACAAACAGATCATCGACCATTTCCAATACCACCGTACCTTCTCCGCTATGCAATCCGGTTTCCGAGCTGGTCACGGGTGCACTTCAGCCACGCTCAAGGTCCTAAACGATATTATAACCGCGATTGATAATAGACAGTACTGTGCAGCCGTCTTCATCGACCTGGCCAAGGCTTTCGACTCTGTCAACCACCGCATTCTTATTGGCAGACTAAATAGCCTTGGTTTCTCAAATGACTGCCTCGCCTGGTTCACCAACTACTTCTCAGATAGAGTTCAGTGTGTCAAATCGGAGGGCCTGTTGTCTGGACCTATGGCAGTCTCTATGGGGGTGCCACAGGGTTCAATTCTTGGGCCGACACTTTTCTCCGTGTATATCAATGATGTCGCTCTTGCTGCTGGTGACTCTCAGATCCACCTCTACGCAGACGACACCATTTTGTATACATCTGGCCCTTCATTGGACACTTTGTTAACAAACCTCCAAACGAGCTTCAATGCCATACAACAATCCTTCAGTAGCCTTCAACTGCTCTTAAACACTAGTAAAACTAAATGCATGCTTTTCAATCGAACGCTGCTAGCACCCGCCCACCCGACTAGAATCACCACTCTCGACGGGTCTGACCTAGAGTATGTGGACAACTACAAATATCTAGGTGTCTGGTTAGACTGTAAACTCAACTTCCAGACTCACATAAAGAATCTCCAATCCAAAGTTAAATCTAGAATCGGCTTCCTATTTCGCAACAAAGCCTCCTTCACTCATGCTGCCAAACATGCCCTCGTAAAACTGACTATCCTACCGATCCTTGACTTCGCGATGTCATTTACAAAATAGCCTCCAACACTCTACTCAGCAAATTGGATGTAGTCTATCACAGTGCCATCCGTTTTGTCTCCAAAGCCCCATACACTACCCACCACTGTGACCTGTACGCTCTTGTTGGCTGGTCCTCACTACATGTTCGTCGTCAAACCCACTGGCTCCAGGCCATCTATAAATCACTGCTAGGCAAATCCCGCCTTATCTTAGCTCATTGGTCACCATAGCAGCACCCACCCGTAGTCTGCGCTCCAGCAGGTATATCTCACTGGTCATTCCCAAAGCCAACACCTCCTTTGGCCGCCATTCCTTCCAGTTCTCTGCTGCCAATGACTGGAACGAATTGCAAAAATCTCTGAAGCTGGAGACTCTTATCTCCCTCAATAACTTTAAGCATCAGTTGTCAGAGCACCTTACCGATCACTGCATCTGTACACAGCCCATCTGAAATTAGCCCACCCAACTACCTCATCCCTATATTGTTATTTATTTTGCTCTTTTGCACCCCAGTATCTCTATTTGCACATAATCTCTTGCACATCTAGCATTCCAGTGTTAATACTATTGTAATTATTCTGCACTATAGCCTATTTATTGCCTTACCTCCATAACATGCTACATTTGCACACACTGTATATATATTTTCTGTTGTATTTCTGACTTTATGTTTTTTTTACCTCATATGTAACTCTGTGTTGTTTTTATTGCACTACTTTGCTTTATCTTGGCCAGGTCGCAGTTGTAAATGAGAACCTGTTCTCAACTGGCTTACCTGGTTAAATTAAGGTGAAATAAAAATAAAAAAATCACTATTATTCTACAATGTAGAAAATAGTAAAAATAAAGAAAAACCCTGGAATGAGTAGGTGTGTCCAAACTTTTGACTGGTACTGTATATAGAATCAGGAATACCAACACTTTGTATTTGATAAAATAAACAAAAATTAACTACAGTAACTGTTGGCATTTCATTTTCTCGCTGTACCGAAACCGAACTGTGACCGCAATACGTACCGAACCATTGGTTTGGTGAACCGTTACACCCCTACACAAAACCCAGACAATCTACACCCTGAAGACTATGTCGGTCTCGTTCTGTCTATATTACTCTCTCTCTCTCTCTCTCTCTCTCTCTCTCTCTCTCTCTCTCTCTCTAGGAGAAGGTGGCATCTGAGAGTTTGCCTTTGTTGGGCTTCACAGTGAAGCTGCCTGACAGGCCAGGTGGAGAGGAGACTACTAACGTCTTTGAGCTGTACCACAAGAAGACCCTGTACTACACCTTTAAGGCCGAGGACAACCACACTGCTAAGAGGTGAGCCCTGCGCTGCACCTTTTTAGGTTTATTTTATGACCACATTATCTGACCAGGAGAAACTATGGGCCCAAGTTATAGCCTTTAGTCTTTTTACATGGTGAGGTAAAACTCCTGGCCCCACCCACTTACAGGCCTCATTCAGTAACCTCATAGGCGTGACTCACATTGACAACAGCATCAACACAACAATCAGATTGTTATTACAATGTTATTACAGTGAGCACTTTTTTCTCTATCCAGATGGGTGAACGCCATGGAGGAAGCCACAGTTTTATAGCAGTGGCCATCTTGGGTGGTTGTTGAGACTGTGGTCGCGTTCCCCTGCTCAGACTTTGCATGTATCAACCAATGATTGCGTGCCACGTCATCGACTGTGTCATCGACTGTGTCATCGACTGACAGATTGCTATAACATATGATGTGGTTAGCTGATACGTAAAATACCTATCCAGGCATTATAAGATCTGGCAGGCGTCAGCAACGCCTGGGCAGAGGAACGTGCCCTATATCTGGATGTGCATCACTCACCATTCAGACTTACCCTGGAGTCCTCGCTGCCACTCTCCTACTATACATAGCCGTCCCTCAGAATGCCTGAATGTAAAACAAAAAGGGAAGAGGAGGAGGAAGTTAATTTTGCCTTTAGCTGTGACGGTTGTGTCTTACTGTGTGTATCGAGAGAGGAGAATACAAGACATGGTGTTCTTAAAGGAGGGGACACGCTCACCTACTTTGTCATCTTCCAACGTCCCCATCCCGCTGCTACAGCAGGTGTGATGCCCAGAGCCAAGAGAGAAGCTGGCCCAGATATGTACCCTTCTGGAAAATTCCACCAAGGCTACCTATGACTCTCCTTCCAGTTTTTCATGGCATTAACCACTCTGGATTACTTATACAAGTGGAAAGAAAATTACATTCACATTTTGGGGGATATTTGTTTTATTTTAAGAACACTGAAAAAAAATAGAGTTGTTTCAAGTAATTATTATTAAATAACAGACTTTTTGGTCTGAGTGTTACCTGAACCAAAAATGTTTTGGGCCCAAACTTGATTACATTTTGCATGTTCATTTATACAGTAATTCATATTCAACATGTTCTCACCTGGGATTTGAACTCACAACCTCTTAGTGCATGCTAAGCCACCATGTCTGTGTTAATGACTGATTTCACCTGTATTGCTACACTTTGCACCTCAAAGTAAATCTCAGCTCTGTTAAAAGTACACTCAAGAAAAAATATTGTATTTATAATAGTGATTAAGGAGTGTTTCCCAAACTCGCTCCTCGGGACCCCAAGGGGTTCACGTTTTGGCTTTTTCCCTAGCACTACACAGCTGATTCAAATAATCAACTAATCATCAAGCTTTGATCATTTGAATCAGCTGTGTAGTGTTAGGGCAAAAACCAAAATGTGCACCCCTTGGGGTCCAGAGGATCGAGTTTGGGAAACGCTGGATTAAGGAGTAACATTAAAACAGAGTAATATGCCCCACCAACATTAGACAACTATGCAGAAAAACCTAACATTGCTGAAATAAGTAAATCAAATCAATGATGAGAGAATAGTCAGATGAACTGATAATTGTCAAAGACATGGTGGCGTAGCAAGAAGATCGGAATGCCATGACTGACCCAAGAGGTTGTGAGTTCAAATCCCAGGTGAGCACGTGTTGAATAATGGGGACATGTGGGGTTGGCAGGTAGCCTAGCGGTTGAGAGCGTTGGGCCAGTAACTGAAAGGTCGCTAGTTCAAATCTCTGAGCCTACTAGGTGAAAAATCTGTCAATGTGCCCTTAAGCAAGGCACTTAACCCTAATTGCTCTGGATAAGAGCATCTGCTAAATGAATAATTACTGTATAAATGAACATGCACAAGGTAATCATGTAAGTTGAAAACATTGCATGTTAAAAGCACTGTGTTTGTGTAACCAGTTGGCCAGCCTTTTTTAGTTAAGATGCCCAAATAATAATTTAGATTTAAATTGACTGAATTTTTGCCTTTTTTCTCAAGTTGGAGCTAAGTTTGGGCCAACTATTTTTTATTTATTCAGGTAACATGAAATGTTGAGTAAACAGGAAAAAAAGGCTGTGGAACCAGTTACTAAATAATAATTAGTAGAAACAACTAGATGTTTTTTCAGTGAACAATAACAGTAAATATTATTAAACTGCATGTACTACTAGGGTGTAGCCTACATCCAGAGGTTATGAAAATTATGAATCTGTTATTAATACACGTTGACCACATGCCAACGTGACCATAGTTTTAATGCGATGTCAGAAGCATAAGAGTGGATCTCCATGTATTACTACATCATCCACCAAGGTTTGAGTTGGTGGGTTCATTCACCCCCCTCCCATTAGACCCAATATGTGCTGTCATGTTCACAGTGCAAGACAGCCTTTCTTAACCAATATGGCAGTACTTACTGAATGAACTCCCTATTTCTTTATTTTTATCAGAACACTTTCCTGCACTCGACTTAGCCAGCTTCACGTACTTTAATGCCTGACATTTTAAAGCACAGATTCTGCTCAAAGTATGACTATTCATGGATTGCACCTCCGTCATTCGGTCGCGTCGTTGCCATTGTTATCAACGTTCTAAAGATGGCGCAGCATTTTGATGTCCGACTGATGGTTCATTCTCAGTCTTTCTGAATGGGGGCTAATGACTGTTTTGTCAAAATTACACTATAGTGGCCTGGAAATACGATGACATTGCTAAAGTAGACAAATAATTAGTAGAAAACAACTTTGCCATCGTTATGATGTCATCAAGTTTACTTTAGAGAGATGGCAATGTTGCCTTGAGCTAGCAAAGTTAGTTTCCTATGCTCCTTGGGCCCTATGTTCCCTCAACCTACAGTGCATTTGGAAAGTATTCAGACCCCTTAACTTTTTTACACATTTTGTTACGTTATAGCCTTATTCTAAAAATGTTTAAAATAAAAATAAAATATCATCAATCTACATACCCTATAATGACAAAGCAAAAACAGGTTTTTAGAAATCCTTGCAAAAAAACTACAACAGAAATATCACATTTACATAAGTATTCAGACCCTTTACTCAGTACTTTGTTGAAGCACCTTTGGCAGCGATTACAGCCTCAAGTCTTTTTGGGTATGATGCTACAAGCTTGGCACACCTGTATTTGGGGAGTTTCTCCCATTCTTCTCTGCAGATCCTCTTGCTGCACAGCTATTTTCAGGTCTCTCCAGAGATGTTAGATCGGGTTCAAGTCCGGCCTCTGGCTTGGCCACTCATGGACATTCAGAGACTGCGTTGTCTTGGATGTGTGCTTAGGGTCATAGTCCTGTTGAAAGGTGAACCTTCGCCCCAGTCTGAGGTCCTGAGCGCTCTGGAGCAGGTTTTCATCAAGGATCTCTCTGTACTTTGCTGTGTTCATCTTTCCCTCGATCCTGACTAGTCTCCCAGTCCCTGCCGCTGAAAAACATCCCCACAGATTGATGCTGCCACCACCACGCTTCGCCGTAGGGATGATGCCAGGTTTCCTCCAGACGTGACGCTTGGCATTCAGGCCAAAGAGAAAAGGTGTCTTTTGGCAAACTCCAAGCGGGCGGTCATGTGCCTTTTACTGAGAAGTGGCTTCCGTCTGGCCCACTCTACCATAAAGGCCTGATTGGTGCAGTGCTGCAGAGATGGTTGTCCTTCTGGAAGGTTCTCCCATCTCCACAGAGAAACTCTGGAGCTCTGTCAGAGTGACCATCGGGTTCTTGGTCACCTCCCTGACCAAGGCCCTTCTCCCCCAATTTCTCAGTTTGGCTGGGCGGCCAGCTCTATGAAGAGTTTTGGTGGTTCCAAACTTCTTCCATTTAAGAATGATGGAGGCCACTGTGTTCTTGGGGACTTTCAATGTTGCAGAATCTTTTTTTGGTACCCTTCCCCAGATCTGTGCCTCAACACAATCCTGTTTCGGAGCTCTACGGACAATTCCTTCGACCTCATGGCCTGGTTTTTGCTCTGAGATGCACTGTCAACTGCGGGACCTTGTATAGACAGGTGTGTGCTTTTCCAAATCATGTCCAATCAATTGAATTTACCACAGGTGGACTCCAATCAAGTTGTAGAAACATCTTAAGGATGGTCAATAGAAACAGGATGCACCTGAGCTCAATTTCGAGTCTCATAGCAAAGGGTCTGAATACTTATGTAAATAAGGTATTTCTGTTTTTTATTTTGTATAAATATGCAAAAATTCTTAACTTGTTTTCGCTTTGCCATTATGGGGTATTGTGTGTAGATTGATGAGGGAAACATTTAATTTAATCAATTTTAGAATATGGCTGTAATGTAACAAAATGTGGAAAAGGGGAAGGGGTCTGAATACTTTCCGAATGCACTGTATGTTCCCAGGGCCCTATGTTCTCCCAGTCCTATGTTCCCTCAGTACCCACTGAACCAATTTCAATTAAAAGGGTCATAAATTCTTATTGTCCAAATCATTTATATTGTAATTAAATTTGGCCTTGTTTGGGGATGGAGATCATTGGAATAATACCCAGTGTGCTTTGTAAGTGTTCATTTTCACATAACATTTTGTTCATTTAGTAGACGTTTTTATCACACCATAGTGCCATCACACTTCTGATACAAATGCAGTACATTTGGGGTGATAGGGGGCCACAAAAATGTGAGCCGGTATAATTTTTTTTATAGAAAGGTATTTTGAAATTGTGTAACTTATTGCTAAATAGATTTCTTTGTAGTTAAGGCCAGTGGAATACAAATTACACTAAATACTCAAAACTAATTGAAATACGTATTTCAAAACATGTAACAGAAATACTGCCCATCTCTGTTCCATCATGCAACAGTGGATCAACTCACCAAAAGACATAAGAAAAAAATATAAGCTATGTCAAATATTTGTTTTCACTCCCTTCTTCTGAGGGAACATAGGGCCCAGGGAACATAGGGCTGATGTAACATAGATATGGTCTCTCAGAAATAGCTAGCAATGCTAACGTTAGCTATCTAAAATTCTGGTGCACTCCCCCCAATCTTAGCTAGCTAGCTAAAGTTATACTGCATCTAAAGTCAATCTGGTGACATCACAATGATGACAAAAGCTTATCGTACAAATTATTTGCCTCCTTTTGAAATGTCATCGTGTTTCCAAGCCACGGTACTTTAGACAAAATCTTCACCAGCACCTACACTCTTAGAAAAAAGGGTTCCAAAAGGGTTCTTTGCGGGTCCCCATAGGAGAACCCTTTTTGGTTCCAGGTAGAACCTTTTTTGGCTCCAGGTAGAACCCTTTTGGGTTCCATGTAGAACTCTCTGTGGAAAGGGTCCTACATGGAACCCAAAAGGGTTCTACCTGGAACCAAAAGGGTTCTTCAAAGGGTTCTCCTATGGGGACAACCGAAGAACCCTTTTAGGTTCTAGATATAACCTTTTTTTCTAAGAGTGTATTGAGACTGCATTGCGTAGAATGCTCAGCTGGGCTTCAGTCCAAAAACGAACGTTCAAAACAATATTGTGATTAAATGTGCAACCCATGATATGTCTTGTTTTTTTGCATTTAATGTGTTTCTTTGCTATGGATTTTTGTCATGTACTGTATTTTCTGAAATGGCCTTGCGTATAGCAACTAGTTAATGTAAATACATATAGATTTTGATAGGCAAATATTGTTTTGCTTTATTTGCACTGATAAAAAGAGAATGGAACTGAAAGTGGAATGTAAGTGCACTCTTCTCCTAAATGTTATTCTTTAATCCTGTGTCTTGGTCGACCTGTGCCAAACTCACTAAGCCCAGTGCCTGGAGTTCTCTCTCTCAGTGTTAGTTAACTGTGGATATATCAGTTATATCAGATCAATGACAAAAAAGAGACTTCAACATTAAGTTACATAATATGTCAAATTCCTATTTGTATCAAGCCACAGCTCTGGCTTGTGTGTCCCTGATGTGAAACACTGCTATTAGCCATAACCACTGTAGAGGACTTTGTACTGGATGAGTTATTTATTTCAAACCGTGGGGTTTCTCAGACAAGTAAAGTGACTAAGGTTGGATATCCTTTGCATGTGTCAGTTTGTGTGATTTCTTCTCATTACCCTGTGCTAGGGTTGCAAAGCTACCGGTAATTTACCAATTTTACCGAAATCTTCAGTAATTTAGGTAATTAACAGGTCATCTATGGTAACTTTGGTAATTTATACTTGAATAACTTTTTTTTTATGTATTCATATATAGTATTTATTTTTTCATATCTGTGTCCATTTGTTATAATAACAATAATAATAATATGCCATTTAGCAGACGCTTTTATCCAAAGCGACTTACAGTCATGTGTGCATACATTTTTACGTATGGGTGGTCCCGGGGATCGAACCCACTACCCTGGCGTTACAAGCGCCATGCTCTACCAATTGAGCTACAGAGGACCACTGTGTCCATGAGTTTCTAGTGTATAGACCACATGGTTCAAGAGAAAATTGCCTAATTAATGAAAAAAGCATCTAATCAACAATGGCATTATTTTCAATTAACTCTGCAACTCTTCCAACTATTGACTTTTTTCACAACTGCCACCAGTTTGGCGCCAAAACATTTACAACAAAGACATAGTGACATACAGTAGTAAAATAAATAAAAGTGTGTAAAAAATATATATATATAAAGCGGGCCTCCCGAGTGGCTCAGCGGTCTAAGGCACTGCATCACAGTGCTACAGGCGTCACTACAGACACGGGTACGATCCGGGGCTGTATCACAACTGGCCGTGATCGGGAGTCCCATAGGGCAGTGCACAATTGGCCTTAATGTACTGTACATGTGCTCAGGGAGACGGCAACCTTACCGTGGTCCAGGACCAGCCCTGTCTCTCTTAAACTCTTGGTCGGCCAGTCCAAGTGGATTGTTATTTGTTCAGAGGATGATGATGAGAACATAAATATGTACAAAAAGGAAAAATACAAAAGGCATGCCCAAACAAAAGACTAATAAAGCAGAAGTGCAATGTATCTTGTTTCAGATCACTGTGAGGGCTTCAGCAGAGTGAGCAGCTGGGCCTGGGTGATACAGACAGACAGACAGCAATATGCAGTACACTGAGAGTAGGGCAGGAGAAATGGCAGCACTGCTCTGTTCCTTATCTCTCCCTTGAGGTTTCCTGACCCAGAATAGTGAGGGGGGAAAGTTTGTTTTCTGGGGTAACTGAAAGTTGCAGACACCTTGTTCTATATAGGCTGGATCATTCATCATCCAGTGCTCTCCTTCTTTCTCATTCCCAGGGTCCCCATCTTTCTCGTTACGTTCTTCAACAGCATACCCCATTATTTCAACTCTTCCTCATTATTTTTGTCTAGCTCTCTTTGTGTTTCACAACGTATCCTGTTTCTCAGTTGTAAGGGTGTTGGTTAGGTAATCTTTAGTTCATGCAGGTCTCATCATACGTCCTCATACCTATTACCTAGGGCCAGGAGTTTTTCCAGATCTGAGCAGGAAAAGCTCCACGCTCTACTCATACTGCATACCACTCCAGTGATTCCTACTCTTTTTGACCAAAGGCCATTCATTTGCTCCAGTTCTTCTCCCTCTCCAGAGACAAGCCCCTCCCCTGGTACTTGCTGCACCTGTTCCTATTATCCAGCCTGGGTTTTCGTAAACACTTAATTAGCGACTAGGTTGTGCTAATGGCTACTGTTGATGCTGTTACTGTACTTAAGTCATTATTCACAGTACTGATAATTGGCTCAGCAGATGTATCAATCATGAGGCAGGCATGTATATGATCAAAGAGGGAAGTGCCAGGTAATAATATGACATTTATCTGGCCATGCTTGACTCTTTTTCTTTTCTTTATCAGCCTATAATACCCTCAGTATTCCAATTATCAGATAATTAATTTCCCCCTATTGTCCATCTGTTATTTTGTCTATATTGTATCAATACCAAAAATGCTATTTTTGTATGCCATACACCCATACTGTCTCTCAATGGAAACACTGAATGTGAGAGATTAGTGATCATCACAATAGAGACGGGACAGGACAATAAGAAACAGGGAGATAGAGTGCGATATAACAATTGTGGTGTGTGTACAAGTAAGAAGTAGAGGGGAGGAGGGAGGTCAGTTCTAGTACAGATGTAGGCTCTTAATTTGACCTGTATTGTCGCAGCAAAATAATATATAATATTGTCTGCAGAAACAGGATTGGAACATTTAGTCTATAATGTTGCTTGATCAGTGGTTAAGCTATTAGCTGGCCAAAATTAGGCTACATGAAAAGTGCAATACTGTTAATATAACCATGTGTTAGTGAGGGTTTTTTGTGAATTTATGTAAATCAAGAAGCTCATCTGCATTTCCTGAGGCGCAGGAAAATTCTCATTAACAAAAGAGTGGTCAAATTAAGATCCTACGTCTGTATTCCTCTTAGTTTTTCTCTGTGTCCTCATTACTGACACTGACTGAGTGTTGAGTGCAATACTTGCTTTTAGATGGAGGTTGAGGGTGGGAGGATATGCTGTTATAGTGGGATGGTACTGTAGCAGCATCATAACCCCAACACACACACACACACACACATGCCCCAGGCATGAGGCAGGCATGAGGCACAGAGAGTGAAGCATGCAACTCATCAATCCCACAAAACAGAACAGCTCAATAAGGTCAGCTGCCCTCAGTTCTAATTGTCTCTCAGGCTATTGTCTCTCAAATGCACAGCAAACTGTTAAAGACTGCTCAAATATCTATAATGAAGTAAATGTATTCAACTATTCCTTCTGACCTTAGAGAATGACAGAGTGAGCGCTGCATTGTGTGAACTCTGCCTTAATTCACGCTGACACACATCATGGCAAGGATAAGCTTTCTAACGCACTCACCAGAGAGGCGAAAGAGGCGCGTGTGTGTGCATTAGCTTCGCTCTCAGTTCTGAAACTCATATTGCCATTGGTTACCATATACACCCTCATCTTCCTGTGTGTTAAGTATCACCCAAATGTGTTTTTTCTGCTGCTTTATGGTCAAAAAGAGAAAGCATCATCAATAAGGATGTAGGAGGTGGTTTAACCCATTTACAGAGACGTAAAGAGGCATAGAACTGGAGCTGTGACAGAGAAAGAGAGAAAAGAAAGAAAGAGATTGAGAAAAAAAAAAAACATCCTCATGACATTGCCTTGACATTTCTGGGTCTGCACCTTGTCCCGTGTTCCTCCGCAATGCAGTGGAGAGAGAGAGGAGAGGGGAGGAGAGAAAGGGTGAGGTAGAGGAGGGTGGAAGAAGAGAGGGACAAGCTGTATGTCCCGCTTTAGCAACTCTACATGCAGCCCACACTGACAAGTCACTGTTACACCTCTTCCTCTCCCTCCATACTTTTCATCCTTTATCCTCCCTCTCTCCCTCCCTGAACAAAACAGACAAATAAGAAGAAAAGAAGTAACTCAATACACCGGCCCTGTGTTATCTACACACAGAGAGTGTGTCATGGTTTCCATACTCTGTTTCATCAATGTTGGCCTACAGAGAGAGAAACGTAAACACGAGAGCAGTGCTGATGGACACCACTAAAGATAAGATAAGTTAGATAATATATACTTTATTAATCCACGCGAGATAGAAATGTATCTTCTGCTTTTATCTAACACCCCCCGATATACACACAAACCCACATTAGGTTTAAAGCCCAGCTCTGGGGATAGGCGCCTGTGTCTATGGTTGTGTCTCAAATGGCACCCTATTCCCTAGTGCACTACTTTTGACCGGGGCCCATAGGGATCTGTTCAAAAGTAATGCACTATATAGAGAATAGATTGTTATTTGAGACTCATGTTATATCTGTCTGTAGTGGTGCTGGGTGGTATTAACTGTCCCTGCGGGGATTTACGTAAGTATCCTATTTGCTGGGGGTCATTAGCATTAGGAATGGAATGGCTGGGCTTTCATAACACCGCAAAGGATCATTATGCGCATCATTATGACAGGGCTTCCTCTCCAGTCAATTTAATCAAACAATGAATCACTGATCACATTACCACGTTACACTGAGCGGCTCTCATTAACTTACCCAAGAGACTCTGTATAAATACTCAGTAGTAGAGATAGATAGTAATACCACGAGTCGGAGGCAGAGGAGGCAGAAAGTACATCATGGACCCTCTGGGTGTGCATGTTCCCAGTAACCATGCTTGTGTCCCAAATGGCACCCTATTCCCTATATAGGGCACTACCTTTGACCAGAGCTCTATGGGCTCTGGTCAAAAGAAGTCTACTAAAACGTTATATGGTGCCATTTGGGTCGCACACCATCTACCTCCGCCTGCTGTGACCTCGAGCTAGCTGTGACCTATTAGAGCATTAGAGCCATGTATGTCAGCGCAGAGCTGGGGGAGTCAGCTGTGTGGAGCCAGATCCATCAGGAAGCCAGCGCTCAATGCAATCTCCACATGCTAAATTTACCCATGTTCTGCACCCCAGAGTCAGAGTCAGAAGCTGAGTTCCACACACCCACATAGTTCTAAAGAGTAGAGTCCTGTAAGGTGAGGAATTCCCAAGTTCTGTCATGAGTCAGGATCTCCCTGTTATGTAATCATGATTGGAGTAGAGCAGTGACACATACCTGTACCTTCCTGTCCCACAGAGGTCTCATCTTACAGCAGGGAACCCCCCCACACACACACACTCATACACACAGTTTAATTAATTAATCTACAATGAAGCCTCTATGTAGGGCTAATAGACACATTTATACTGCCAAAATACTGTGCGCTAATCTCTGTGATGCTCTTTAGTAGTTAATGGTGTGTCTACATGCGTGCGTCTGTGTGTGCACTTGCTACTGCAGTGTGTGTGCGCGCCTGTGTGTGGGGAGTATCTGCACATGAAGCCGAAACATTGGATGAAGTTCAGCAATTTACAATTTTGGTGCCAGTTTAGCCTGAGGTACAGTGGTAGCAGCAGCAGCAGCCAAATCTACCACCTCCACATCCTCAGAGTTCTGCCCAAACCCAGACTACCCCCACAGCCGAGCCGCGTGATCCAAACCCACACACACCAGGAATTTATGTAAAACTCAGCCCAAGTCTTTTCCCCTCACGGAAAAAACACATGAATTTCAGATTGTCAACACGTGATCTAATGTGATTTAATGTGAAAACATGTGACAACATGTGAAGCAACATGTGATAACATAACACTACACATGTGACAACATGTTAGCACGTGAGAACATGAGCTCATGTGAAATTAATGTGAAATTAATGTGACAACATGGGGATGCAAAATCTCTGATAAAACAGAGCAGAATTTGCCATCCATCGAGTAAGACTCAACCATTACTTGCATGGGGGGCAACTCAATATTAGGAAGGTGTTCCTAATGTTTTGTACACTCAGTGTATATGGCAAGGTAAACGATCCTGGATAAAATCTACAAAGAGGGAAAGACGTAGGAGGACTATCCGTACCAAACTTAAAGTGATAACATGAAACTACATGTGACAACATGATCTCATGTGAAATACATTTGACAACATGGGGAAGCAAAATTTCAACATAATAATAATAAGCCATTTAGCAGACGCTTTTATCCAAAGCGACTTACAGTCATGCGTGCATACATTTTTGTGTATGGGTGGTCCCGGGGATCGAACCCACTACCCTGGCGTTACAAGCGCCGTGCTCTACCAGCTGAGCTACAGAGGACCACAACATGTGATACCATGACTGATACTGTATTTTTACAGCTAAATTAAAGTGTTAATGTGAAAGGACAATATGATGCTGTATGCTGATAACTTGGGGATCAACCTCACTTGGAATTTTAACTCACAACCTCTTGGCTGCTAGCTACCTGAAGTTCCTGCTGCGCCACCAGTGCAAACAGAAACTATTCAGACCCCTTCACTTTTCTACATTTTGTTACGTTACAGCCTTATTCTCAAATTGATTTTTAAAAAAAATTCCCTCATCAATCTACACACAATACCCCAGAAATGTGGGCAAATGTATAAAAACAGAAATACCTTATTTACATAAGTATTCAGACCCTTTGCTATGCAACTCAAAATTGAGCTCAGGTGCATCCTGTTTCCATTGATCATCTTTTAGATGTTTCTGCAACTTGATTGGAGTCCACCTGTGGTAAATTCAATTGATTGGACATGATTTGGAAAGGCACACACCTGTCTATATAAGGTCCCACAGTAGACAGTACATGTCAGAGCAAAAACCAAGCCATGAGGTTGAAGAAATTGTCCGTAGAGCTCCGAAACAGGATTGTGTCGAGCCACAGATCTGGGGAAGGGTACCAAAAAATTTCTGCAGCATTGAAGGTCCCCAAGAACACAGTGGCCTCCATCATTCTTAAATGGAAGAAGTTTGGAAACACCAAGACTCTTTCTAGAGCTGGCCGGCCGGCCAAACTGATAAAATGGAGGAGAAGGGCCTTGGTCAGGGAGGTGACCAAGAACTTGATGGTCACTCTGACAGAGCTCTAGAGTTCCTCTGTGGAGATGGGAGAACCTTCCCGAAAGACAACCATCTCTGCAGCACTCCACCAATCTGGCCTTTATGGTAGAGTGGCCAGACGGAGGCCACTCCTCAGTAAAAGGAACATGTCAGCCCGCTTGGAGTTTGCCAAAAGACACCTAATTGAACTCTTTGGCCTGAATGCCAAGCGTCACGTCTGGAGGAAACCTGGCACCATCCCTACAGCGAAGCGTGGTGGTGGCAGCATCAATCTGTGGGGATGTTTTTCAGCGGTAGGGACTGGGAAACTAGTCAGGATTGAGGGAAAGATGAACACAGCAAAGTGCAAATGTACGTCCTAATGACCACTACAGAGGACAATTTTGCACTTACAATAAAAGATAAATAACTTTTTATTTTATTTTTCAAAATCTTGGTAACATGTTTATTCACCCCAAACAATTGCAGGTCTCAGGAGGATACTCACTTGGCTACCAGGTCAGTGAGTGTAATGGATTAGCTACAGGTAAATGACTGTGAATTTTACAAGAACCTGCTTGCAACTTGTTGACAGTAACTTATTGAAAATTAAACATTAACGTCCTGTGAACCAGCTCTTTATTGTCACAAGTTCTTACAACAATTGCAGAACTGACAACATCCTCCTCCTACAGCGATCTGGAACAGACATACTCATCCCACATACAGCGATCTAGGACAGACATACTCATCCCACATACAGCGATCTAGGACAGACATACTCATCCCACATACAGCGATCTAGGACAGACATACTCATCCCACATACAGCGATCTGGAACAGACATACTCATCCCACATACAGCGATCTGGAACAGACATACTCATCCCACATACAGCGATCTAGGACAGACATACTCATCCCACATACAGCGATCTGGAACAGACATACTCATCCCACATACAGCGATCTGGAACAGACATACTCATCCCACATACAGCGATCTAGGACAGACATACTCATCCCACATACAGCGATCTAGGACAGACATACTCACAGCGCTGCACATATTGAGAAGGACTTTAAAAAGTCACAGTAAAAAACAGTACAATTCAGTAGGGGAGTGGAGGCAGACTTCACTAAGCACTGATGTAAAGCCAAGAGTTGAAGAGCTTGGAGTTAAAAGAGGGCAATTCATCATCATCACCAATTGGCATAAATGTTTTATGATGCCTTTACAATGGATACTTCAATGTCACACAGGAGTCAGGAGATTACCAATAATCAGTGAAACCAAAAGAGTACCTGGACCCGTGCATTTTGGGTTACCGCAAAAACTTCTGCATCCGCAGTGCAGTACAGTGTGTGTGTTTGTGTGTGTCTGGTCGACGTCACTTTGCTACAGTCTGCGGAAAAGCCTGAGAGCAAGCGAGCAGTAGTTTACTTCCTCGATCGACGGAATCACAGAAAGAGTAACCAAAGGGAAGACAAGAAGAAGAAAAGTCACGAAACAAGAAATAATCCACACGTTTGCAAGACGAGGTAAATTAACGGAAAATGACTTTCGGTCATTCGGCCAATTGAGAAAAACAAAGATATGTTTGTAACTTTTTTCGGTGTTGTTGCGTTTTGCAAAGTAGTTTGAGAAGTTTTTCAGGATTGATTATTGTATGCTTAAATAGCCTTTATACTTTTTACTTGTAGTTGCGCTTGCGCGAAAAGCGTATTAACGTTAGTATTTCGGGTACTAGTTTACAACTGTAATGTTATCTGTTGATTGTGGCGGGCACTGATATGCGCCACATTCCACGTAAAAATTGCACAGTAGTCTACAGTTTCATGATGTGCAAGAGACGAATGAATCCTTGAAGAGAACGTTGGCAGTGACGAATACTTCAAATAATTCTAAACTGTAAACGCCGGGGTCTTGTTATGAGCAGACTGTCAACGAGTTTAATTATATAAAGCCAGACTTTTCTCAATTATGAGACATCAAGAAACCATTATTGTTCATTTGTGGGAAAAGAGTGATGATACTGTACATAATAGCCCACCTAGCTTCCAAAGCGCTCTGGGGTTTCTCAAGATCATGACATTTCCGTGGGTTCGTTGTGACAATGCACTGGGCACACACTGGTTGTGTCAACGTTGTTTCCACGTCCTTTTCATGAAATTACGTTAAACCAACATGGAATAGACGTTGAATTGACGTCTGTGCCCAGTTGGAATGCATTGATGGAGAAACCGTTTTAAAGGCTTCCACTTATCCACACTGTTCAGTTTATTTCCCAGTTACTTGACATTTCATGACCAGTTCTGCATGTTTGTTGTTGGCTAATAACTGGGTTTAAAAAAAGAAAGGTACTTGACTGTCAAACTTTGGCCCCCAGGGCCCTTTTGTATGCAACTTTGCCTGCTAAGGAAATGCCCCATTCATGTTGCGTTGCATTGCATTGTGAGTCACCACTGTGCCTAATCATAATGCCAACTGAATTTGGTGAACCACATCCACATCCAACTCACAGTGCACAGATGAAGCAAGAATAAGACATGATCTCTGCACACCCAGCTGTTGACCAACTTGAACTGATCAGATGATGATGTTGAAGACACTGATCTCATTCTCCTCAAAAGGAAGTGTGTGTATGTGTGTGTGTGTGTGTGTGTGTACCGGCGCATGGAGTAAAATTACCCTTTAATTTCCTATTCCAAAGTGTCCCGCTATAAAGACTGGACTGATCATTGTGTTGCATCCTCCATCACATAGAGTGATCAGCTTTATCCATACGCTACACTTTCATTGCCTGGAGTACAGCCCATTGTGTTTGTGTGTGTGTGTGTTTATTTGCGCTGCTCAACGATCAGAATATCATACCTACACTGGAACATTGTTCAGCTCACTAGCTGCATGGCTTCGGCTGTGATTGCACTGGAGAAGTTATGTCATAGAGTAACAGGCTGAATAGTGGTCACTTTGAATGGCCCATTAGAGTTTGAGTTATGAGTCTGTGTTAGAAGGCTTGTAGTCATTACCGCTCGCTCTCCGTTCATCCATCTCTCCCTCTCTCCCTTCCTCTCACTCTCTCTGTTACATCATAAGTATTTGTTGTCGCCCGTTGGTTTGGTAACAGACTTCAACTTTATAGATAAAGTTGCACTATAGATAGTACAGTACACGACTGGCCAAGTAGCCCCGGGTTATGAAGGAGGAGATTAGAGTCCAGGTCCTCTACAATCTACTACAGGTCATGCCTCCTGCATTGTCTACTAGAAGTGGTCTGCTGAGAAAGAAAGACCATGACTGCCATAGACAGTAGGGGCTTTTCCAGGACTGCTGTCTCACTAGTGCGTGTGTGTGTGTCAGAGGGGTTGAATGTGCTTCTTTATGCTTGCACGTGTGTGTTGGTCTCTCTCAGCTATTATAAGAGTGTTTGTCTCTGTGTATGGTGTGTGTGCTTTCATGTCTACTTGCATGAGTCTGCCATTGTTGCGTTGTTTGATCTCCACAGGGTGATGATGTTACGATGCTTCGCTTCCCTGTCCAGATCTTTATTCTCTACATAAAAGTTTGGACTAACACACAGTGTCACACTCCACCCACACATGCGCGCGCACACGCAAGCACACACACACACACACACTATTAGTGTTCGGTTTAAAGCTGGAATCCGCATTGGGTAAACCGTGCCACTGGTCGCCCCAGGCGCATTTGTTACTGTTTTTGTTTTATTTATGGAAGGAGGAGAGGAGCATCCAGCATATTGGTAAAAAAAAGGAATATAAACTCTGCTGTTCTACCACATGTGCAATGATGTCAAATGGGGAAAAAACAGTCTTTGTTGTTGTGATATCGCAAACGGACATGGCAGTTTCACTGCTAAGGATTAAAGCTTTAAGACCCAGGTGATTTGATAGCATGTGTAATGTTTATTTAGCTCAGTTTCGTTGAGTGCTGTGATAGAATAATCTACAGCCTTGTAAACACACCTGGCTACCCATGGCAACTGACTAGTAACTAACACGTTTCCAGTCTGCGCTAGTCATTTACTAGAAATCTCTGCCACAGTTTGACAGGCTAAGGATAGCCAGTGTACTGTAACACAGCTGTGTGATGTCATTGTCTGAGGTGCTGTCAGTCAGCTGTCTGTGAGTCAGAACGGGATGATGTGTGAACGCATGACTGCAAGGGACAATATGCATACGTTTATTCAGCTGCTCTACTGTAAAACACAGTTGCTGTGATTCACTAGATTGTCATACTATAAACAAACAAAGTATTTGGAGAGGGAGGTGGACAGTGGACACAGGCGATGGGAGAGGAGGAAGAAAGAAAGAGATATGGAAAGGAGGGGAAGGGAGTATGAGCTCACAGCCATAACCTCGTCCCCAGGCTCATCGCATACAGAGCGAGAGAGAGAGAACCGGCTGGTGGACAAGATTATAGTGCTGAGCAATTAACCAAAATGTCAGTTATTTTTCATGTTTTAAACAACTAATTGACCAACCTCTGTAAAAATTATTTGAATTCCATTTCGTTAGTTTTTTTAATGTGAGCTCATTGTGCATATTGGGCTGCAGTTTCTCTAGAGATAAATCAGATCATGCCAGAACTGTGCGATATTGTAGTGAGTTGGTTTCCAACAGGCCAATGTTTTACGATATGCAACTTTTCAGGGAAGTTAGGAACCAATATACACAAGCAGTCAGGAAAGCAAAGGCTAACTTTTTCAAACAGAAATTTGCATCCTGTAGCACTAACTCCAAAAAGTTTTGGGACACTGTAAAGTCCATGGAGAATAAGAGCACTTCCTCCCAGCTGCCCACTGCACTGAGGCTAGGAAACACTATCACCACCGATAAATCTACAATAATCGAGAATTTCAACAAGCATTTTGCTACAGCTGGCCATGCTTTCCATCTGGCTACCACTAACCCGGCCACCAACTCTGCACCCTCTGCTGCAACTTGCCCATGCCCCCCGCTTCTCCTTCACACAAATTCAGACAGCTGATGTTTTGAAAGCGCTGCAAAATCTGGACCCCTACAAATCAGCTGGGCTAGACAATCTGGACCCTTTCTTTCTAAAACTAGCCCTGAAATTGTCGCTACCCCTATTACTAGTCTGTTCAACCTCTCTTTCATAACGTCTGAGATCCCCAGAGATTGGAAAGCTGCCGCGGTCATCCCCCCTCTTCAAAGGGGGTGACACTCTAGATCCAAATTGCTACAGACCTATATCCATCCTGCCCTGCCTTTCGAAAGTATTCGAAAGCCAAGTTAACAAACAGATAATCGACCATTTCGAATACCACCGTACCTTCTCCGCTATGCAATCCGGTTTCCGAGCTGGTCACGGGTGCACTTCAGCCACGCTCAAGGTCCTAAACGATATTATAACCGCGATTGATAATAGACAGTACTGTGCAGCCGTCTTCATCGACCTGGCCAAGGCTTTCGACTCTGTCAACCACCGCATTCTTATTGGCAGACTAAATAGCCTTGGTTTCTCAAATGACTGCCTCGCCTGGTTCACCAACTACTTCTCAGATAGAGTTCAGTGTGTCAAATCGGAGGGCCTGTTGTCTGGACCTATGGCAGTCTCTATGGGGGTGCCACAGGGTTAAATTCTTGGGCCGACACTTTTCTCCGTGTATATCAATGATGTCGCTCTTGCTGCTGGTGACTCTCAGATCCACCTCTACGCAGACGACACCATTTTGTATACATCTGGCCCTTCATTGGACACTGTGTTAACAAACCTCCAAATGAGCTTCAATGCCATACAACAATCCTTCAGTAGCCTCCAACTGCTCTTAAACACTAGTAAAACTAAATGCATGCTTTTCAATCGAACGCTGCTGGCACCCGCCCACCCGACTAGAATCACCACTCTCGACGGGTCTGACCTAGAGTATGTGGACAACTACAAATACCTAGGTGTCTGGTTAGACTGTAAACTCAACTTCCAGACTCACATAAAGAATCTCCAATCCAAAGTTAAATCTAGAATCGGCTTCCTATTTCGCAACAAAGCCTCCTTCACTCATGCTGCCAAACATGCCCTCGTAAAACTGACTATCCTACCGATCCTTGACTTCGGCGATGTCATTTACAAAATAGCCTCCAACACTCTACTCAGCAAATTGGATGTAGTCTATCACAGTGCCATCCGTTTTGTCTCCAAAGCCCCATACACTACCCACCACTGTGACCTGTACGCTCTTGTTGGCTGGTCCTCACTACATGTTTGTCGTCAAACCCACTGGCTCCAGGCCATCTATAAATCACTGCTAGGCAAATCCCGCCTTATCTTAGCTCATTGGTCACCATAGCAGCACCCACCCGTAGTCTGCGCTCCAGCAGGTATATCTCACTGGTCATTCCCAAAGCCAACACCTCCTTTGGCCGCCATTCCTTCCAGTTCTCTGCTGCCAATGACTGGAACGAATTGCAAAAATCTCTGAAGCTGGAGACTCTTATCTCCCTCAATAACTTTAAGCATCAGTTGTCAGAGCACCTTACCGATCACTGCACCTGTACACAGCCCATCTGAAATTAGCCCACCCAACTACCTCATCCCTATATTGTTATTTATTTTGCTCTTTTGCACCCCAGTATCTCTATTTGCACATAATCTCTTGCACATCTAGCATTCCAGTGTTAATACTATTGTAATTATTCTGCACTATAGCCTATTTATTGCCTTACCTCCATAACTTGCTACATTTGCACACACTGTATATATATTTTCTGTTGTATTTCTGACTTTATGTTTTTTACCCCATATGTAACTCTGTGTTGTTTTTTTTTATTGCACTACTATGCTTTATCTTGGCCAGGTCGCAGTTGTAAATGAGAACCTGTTCTCAACTGGCTTACCTGGTTAAATAAAGGTTAAATAAAAAATAAATAAAAAAATTACATAGTTTAGAGCAGAAAACGTGATGATTAACTACAATGACCATAATCCATTGCGCTGCTACTTGTACTTGTTTCTTTAACTCCTGCTACGGAAGAGACAGAAGAATGTGCGATCAAGAGGGGATACATAGCAGAGCAGTTTACACATACACGTACACCCAGCAGCATCAGTCACATGTTACCAATGTACAGAGCAGTTTCTTCGTGAGGTATCTCTTCCTGAAAATACATTATCTAAGTGATTGATAGTTGGTATTCAGCAGTCATAAAAGTATGCCTTATTTACTTTGAAGAACTAATAAAATAGTGATTTTGTCAGACTGCATAGGCAGCAGCTCTATAGAGAGGAGATGATAACTTGGAATGAAATAATAAAGTCAGCAAATAAAACAAATGTAATATACACAACAACTGAAATATTTTATTAAAATAAAGGTATGTCAATAACTGATGGTTAATAAGTGATAAGCAATCATGGGCAATCACTACCATCATGGGACTTTTATTAATTGTTTTATTGTGTGTTGTTACAGCATTCAACCCACATAATGCATAGTGCATTTAATGTTGAAAATAATTATCAAACCAAAGTCGAAAATCATAATTATTTTTTATAATCGAACCGAAACCAAACCGACCTCAAAAAGCGCTAATGGCTCAGCACTACAAGATTAGCTCACATGCTATGATCTGATGGGTAAACAATCTCAATCTCTGTGGTTGCCTGGTAACACAGGCACACACACACACACAGTTTATTATTAATCAACACCCGGAATCATCACAGCTCAAAGCTTGAACACATCGACTCCTACTTTAGTACACTCTGTCTGTCATTGTCCCGCCTCTTTTCTGTCCTCTCTTATTTTTTCTCTTTTTTCTTTCCTTGTTTTTGCCGTCATTGTCTTCTGACATATCTTTGATGTGTACAGTGTCTTGCGAAAGTATTCACCCCCCTGGGCATTTTTCCTATTTTGTTGCCTTTCAACCTGGAATTAAAATGGATTTTTTAGGGGTTTGTATCATTTGATTTACACAACATGCCTACCACTTTGAAGATGCAAAATATTTTTTATTGTGAAACAAACAAGAAATAAGACCAAAAAACTGAAAACTTGAGCGTGCATAACTATTAACCCCCCAAAGGCAATACTTTGTAGAGCCACCTTTTGCAGCAATTACTGCTGCAAGTCTCTTGGGGTATGTCTCTATAAGCTTGGCACATCTAGCCACTGGGATTTTTGCCCATTCTTCAAGGCAAAACTGCTCCAGCTCCTTCAAGTTAATGGTGCTCCGTGGGATGTTCAAAGTTTCTGATATTTTTTTATAACCCAACCCTGATCTGTACTTCTCCACAACTTTGTCCCTGACCTGTTTGGAGAGCTCCTTGGTCTTCATGGTGCTGCTTGCTTGGTGGTGCCCCTTGCTTAGTGGTGTTGCAGACTCTGGGGCCTTTCAGAACAGGTGTATATATACTGAGATCATGATCAAATAGGAAAAACGCCAAGGGGGATGAATACTTTTGCAAGGCACTGTATGGGTGGTGGTGTAGAGCTGGGGAACAGAAACACAGGTATGTTGTTGAGGAGCCCTCTTTAGACTTTGGATTTGCTGAGACTTGCTCCATCCCAGGATGCAGGGAAATACCTTCACTACCAGAGCTACAGTACACTCAGAGAGAATCACAGAGATCACACACACACACAAACATTCTTCAACACCTGTTACTATAATTTCACACCATACACACATTCTCACTGACAAAATTATAAATGAAGCTGTTCTTGACAGAAGTGCTTAAATGCCATTCTTTCTGTGTTCCTACTGTAGCCTATGTGTGTGATGGTTTGGATTTGGGTTCTTCTAATGTGAGATTGAACCGTCAGAGTTTAAGTTTAACCATTGGTTTACAGTGTCAGTAAAGTTAAAGTCACATGTGGATGTGAGAAGGGCGTTGTTTCTCAGCTCTGTTTCTCATTAGTTGGTTTAGGAAAGGATCTCAGGCCTATATCACAGAAAGAGTTTCTGTTTGTTAAGGTGACTCATAAAGTATCTTTCTACACACCCATACTCTCTCTCGCTCTTATTCACTCACTCACTCACTTACACACACACACACACACACTCTCTCTCACCTACACTCTCACACACACACACACACACACACACACACTCACACATACGCACACACATATACGCACTCACACACATAGTGGCTGGTTGCACCACAGGTGGCTGGTTGCACCTTAATTGGGGAGGACAGGCTCATAGGAATAGCTGGAATGGAATTAATGGAATGGTATCAAACACGTGGTTGATACCATTCCATTGACTCCATTCCAGCCATTATTATGTGCCGTCTGCTAAATGACGAAAATGTAAATGTAAATGTAATATGGATACATATCACAGAGGGGTACTTTAGGCTTTGCTTATACTTTAAAAATGAAACAATGAATGAAACAATTATCCACATTAGTAGCATGTGACTGGTGCTGGTGGATATGTGTATGCATGCGCATGCCTGCGTGCGTGTGTTCATGTGTGTATACCTCTCATCACAGATGGTGATGTTACTGAATCACGGCTGGCAAGTGCTTATGAACAGGAGGCTGAGTGACGGACATGTCACTACAAATATGTTGCCGTGGTTACATTCTGCTTGGCCATGTCTTTGAACAGGTGGCCCAGTGACACGTCACCATGGCGCCCTTCTTGCGGATCGCCTTCAACTCCTACGACCTGGGTGTGCTGTCTCCGCTGGCCCCTTCTGATCCCCCCTTCTGTGCCATCAAGATGAAGGAGGCCCTCACCACTGGTGAGAATTGGACTATTACTGTAGTTATTAGTGTGTTATAGTAGGACTATTTTTGTCCCATAGTCACATTGTAACCTTGTCATTAAATACTTTATGTCCTATGAAAGTCTTGCATGAGGACCAGTGTGGTACAGATATGCAAATGTTTTGATTGTTACACAAGAGTATGAAAAATCAGTCTCTATCTAACCTCTCTTTTTAACCTCAATCTAACCTCTCTCTCCTTCCCCCTCTTTCCCTCTCTCCCTCCTTCTCTCTAGAGCGTGGTAAGACCCTGGTTCAGAGGAAGCCCACCATGTTCCCAGCCTGGAAGGCCAGCTTCGACGCCCACATCTACGAGGGGCGTGTCCTGCAGGTGCTGCTGATGAAGACTGCTGAGGAGCCATTGGCCGAGGTCACAGTGGGTGTGTCCGTCCTTGCAGAACGCTGCAAAAAGGCCAACGGCCGTGCTGAATTTTGGGTAAGAGGGTCTGTGGCTGCAGTCTGATTCTCTACCATCCTGCCTGAATTATGTGTCTAACTTACATATGCTTGTTTGTGTTCAGGTGGACCTGCAGCCCTCAGGGAAGGTGATGATGGCAGTGCAGTTCTTCTTGGAGGGAGCAACTGATACAGGTGAGAGTCAGGAGACAACGCCCAACTCTCTTCTTCTCATCCTCCACTTTACCCTTCCTACCTGGCCTGTTTTTAATGTATCTTTTATATGTGATGTTTGTCACGCTGAAGCCTTCTGTCTGTTCCCTTGGTTCTCATCTGTTCACTGCACTTACTTCTTGAATACAGACAGAGCAAGAGGGAACAGAGCAGACTGCACAGCACACACATTCTTGCAGTCATGTACAGGTCTTGTATATGAATCCCTGTCAGTGGGTTTTCTAAACATAGTTCTCTAACTGGCTTCTCTACAAGGTTTTGCCTGTTTTCTCATACCAACAGTGGACCAAGCACTCCAAATGTTGTCACTCCTGTTCCTATCGCTATAATAATGTTTCTAAACCGTAGCGCTCCACTGACGCTTCTCTCCCTGTCACCCATAGAGGGCAAGCTGCCCACGAAGGAGGAGGAAGGGGGGCCCACCATAAACCGCAGACGAGGAGCCATCAAACAGGCCAAGATCCACGAGGTCAAATGTCACGAGTTCATCGCCACCTTCTTCAGACAGCCAACCTTCTGCTCCGTCTGCAGAGAGTTTGTCTGGTCAGTTATTCAGTCTGTCCAGCCATCTGTCTCTATGGCTCTTTACTCCTAGCTCTATTATCTGTTAGCTTTATGCTAACAGAAGTGATTCAATATTTACAAGTTTTATTATCAGTTCCACTCATCTAATTTAAGTGGCAACGTCTTGGTCGGTCTACTTTATACTGAGAGACTGAGTGGGGAGATGAGATTAGACGATGCCTAAGTAATCTCCTCCTATCTATCTAACTTTAGACCTAGGGTTGGTGGCTCAGGAAGCGGGTCAGAAGTCCTGTATTGTGTGGAAATACCAGCACAAGACTTATCAACATTTAGCAGTGTATTTGCAAAATCAGCACAGCTTCCACTACTAGTCATTTATTTTCAAGTGCTGTAGTGTGTTGTGTTCTACTAGAATAGGTGGTGTCTCTAGAGACGGTGGCAGAGTCTCTGTTTGCTGCTGTATAAATGGTGCTCACCTGTCAGCTACAGTCACAACCAAAATGATTGGCACCCTTGATAAAGATAAAGGGTTCCAAAAGAGTTCTTGTCTCCATAGGAGAACCCCATTTGGTTCCAAGTAGTACCCTTTTGGGGTTCATGTAGTACGCTATGTGGAAAGGGTTCTACATGGAACCATCTGTGGAAAGGGTTCTACCTGGAACCCAAAAGGGTTCTTCAAAGGGTGTACCCTTTTAGGTCCTAGATAGCACCTTTTTTTCTAAGAGTGTATAAAATAAACAGTATACAAATACTGAGCTATATTGTATGCAAAAAAAATAAGGGAAATTATATTATTTTATACTAATAAATTCTTATCAGAGAAAAAGATAGGTATCAAAATTATTAGCACCCCTGTTTTCAATACTTTGAGCACCCTCCCCTTGCAAGAATAACGGCACTTAGCCTTTTTATATAATGTTTTATGAGATTGAAGAATACATTGGGAGGGATCTTAGACCATTCCTCCATACATAATCTTTCCAGATCCTTGATATCCTTCGGTCTGCACTTATGGACTGCCCAACAAGGGCCCCAGGACCAGTGGAAGCAAAACAGCCCCATAACATCAAAGATCCACCACCATATTTTACCATAGGTATGAGGTTATTTTCTGCATATGCATCCTTCTTTCGAGGCCAAACCCACCACTGGTGTGCATGGCCAAAGAGCTCTATTTTCATGTCATCTGACCATAGCACCCGGTTCCAATCCAAGTGACAATGCCGTTTAGAAAACTCCAGGCATTTACATTTGTTGGTTGCTCTCAATAAAGGCTTTTTTATGGCAACCCTTCCAAATAGCCTATTGGCATGGAGGTGGCGTCTAATTCTAGATTTGGAGACTTGGCGACCCCAGGATGCGACCAAGTTCTAATAATTCTCCAACTTTTCTTTGCCTCCCGAACCATCTTTCTCACTGTGCGTGGGGACAAGATACACATGGGTCCTCTTCCAGGCATGTTTACCACTGTTACAGTTGGTTTGATCTTCTTAATTGTTGCCCTAATAGTGGTAAGTGGTATGTTTGTTTTTTCAGTAGTTTTTTGGTACAACAACCATTTGTCTCTTTTCATTAGCGAGTTCTTTGCCTTTCCCCATGGTGATGGATGACAAATGGATTTTATGGATGACAAATGGATGCGTGTTAGCACTTGTTTTATCCCCCCATTGAAACAGGAAGCCTTGAAAGGCCACAATACAGTTCCTTAAGCAGAGATTAACTTTTTAAAAGTTAGGGGTGCCAACAATTCTGACAAGTATCTTTTTTAGATGTTCTTTTATGACCAAAAAAATACGTTTTTCTCTGAGCAATTGTATTAGTATGAAATAATATAATTTCCCCATATTTGTTGAATAGAAAATAGCTCTGTATTTATATTCTTTATTTTATACAGTCTTCTTTGCTCATCTTTATCAAGGGTGCCAATAATTTTGCTTGTGATTGTACAGTATGTACTCCGTTCTCACTTTGTCTCCGTTCATCATCAGCACAGCACCTAATCATTAGGTGATCATCATCATCACTGGCCCTCCACAATCTCTCACTCCTGTACCTTTGTATTCTACAGGGGCCTCAACAAGCAAGGCTACAAGTGCAGACGTAAGTGTACAATAATGTGGACAACCTACTGCTATACAAACCCATACACACAACATCATAGATACATGTACACATCTATAAACACTGTAGTTATAAACACTCCCTCAATACAGAGCTGACTATACAGCACTACTAGTGACTTTGATATCTGCCTGTATGAACGGTGCTCACCTGCCATCAATGTACTCCATATCCCTTCTCTCCCAGAATGCAATGCAGCCATCCACAAGAAATGCATCGACAAGATCATCGGCAGGTGTACGGGCACAGCCGCCAACAGCCGGGACACTGTGGTACGTTGGGACTACTTATTCATTAATTTATTAGGACATTTATTAATTTCCTTATTTACTTGTCCTGTGTCAATCCAATGTGGAGTTTTCTCCCTCTGGCATTTTCGGTTCCATTGATTAAACTGGTCAGGATGTTTTCCTCCTTTAACAAAAAAATGAGGGTTCTTTGGAAAGAGTGATAGTTATATGTGGAACCATACTGACCCAAATAACCCTTTGAGCCCTTCAATGGTTCTTTGCAGTTCAAAAAAGGTATTTACTCTTTTAGTGATCATTAAAATGTAGGGGTGGCGGCTCATTAGAATATTTTGTGGCGTGGCTGGCTCACAGCACTTTTTGTGCAACTGTGAATGAGAGTCATTCCAGTTTATCTAATCTGTTTAGTTATGCTATTACATGTTATACACTGATTATACAGAACATTAAGTACACCTGCTCTTTCCATGACATACTGTAGACTGACCAGGTGAATCCAGGTGAAAGCTATGATCCCTTATTGATGTCACTTGTTAAATCCACTTCAATCAGTGTAGATGAAGGGGAGAAGACCGGTTAAAGAAGGATTTTTAATCCTTGAGACAGTTGAGACATAGATTGTGTGTGTGTGTGCCATTGTGTATGTGTGAATGGGCAAGACAAAAACATGTAAGTGACTTTGAACAGGGTATGGTAGTAGGTACCAGGCGCACCGGTTTGTGTCAAGAACTGCAACACGGCTGGGGTTTTCATGCTCAACATTTTCCTGTGTGTATCAAGAATGGTCCACCACCCAAAGGACATCCAGCCAACTTGACACAACTGTGGGAAGCATTGGAGTCAACATGGGCCAGCATCCCTTTGGAATGCCTTCGACACCTTGTGTCTCAGTATATATGACAATGGCCAGTGACGGTGTCTTGTACAAGACTCACGTATGGCCTTGTGTCAATTGAGAAGTCAGTAGTTCTCAATGATCTCCTCAGGGACCCCCAACCGTCCCAGAGCTAGCACACCTGATTCAACTTGTTAACAAACACAATAATACAACTTACAATATAATATGGCTATTAAACCAGAATAAAAAATAACTCTATGGTTCTACAAAGAACCTTTGAGTTTGAGAAAGGTTCTTTATAGAACCATTCTCCATAAAGGTTCTATAAATAACCATAAAAAAGGGTTCTATATAGCACCAAAAAGGGTTGTAACTTTTTTAAATGGTTCTTTATAGCAGGGTTTCCCAAACTCGGTCCTGCCCCCCCGGGTATACGTTTTTGGTTTTTGCCCTCGCACTACACAGCTGATTCAAATAATCAAAGCTTGATGATTAGTTGATTATTTGAATCAGCTGTGTAGTGCTAAAAGCAAAAACCAAAAAGTGCACCAAGGGGGGGGCCCAGGACCGAGTTTGGAAAACACTGCTTTATAGAACGTTAGGAAAGGGTTCTTTATAGCACAATACATATTATATTTAGAACCTTAAGCATGGTTCTTTATAGAACCTTCAAAAAAGGTTCCATATAGCACCAAAAAGGGTTCCGCTATGGTTACAAGCCAAATAACCCTTATTTGGCACTATATAGAACCATTTGTTTTTAGTGTGTAGCTGTGATGCCATTAGCTGTCGAAGTGTCATAAGGTCAGAGTCCAAACTAGCAGGCATCAATCAGACCTACAACCAATCGGATGAGGTCCCCTCACATTCCAGTCAATATTAATCAATAGAGGGGCCAAAAGAGCACAGATAACTGAGCTTAGAGGTTACATTCAAAAGTGAGGGAATCTGCATTCACTCACACATGAGAAGTGGTGAGAAGGGGTGTGTTCTGAGTGAGAGAGGGGCTTAAACAAGGTATTCTGTAACCTAGAGAGAGAGCAGAAGAGGAGACCAAGAGATAGTGTGTCTGTCAGTCTGTGGCCTTCTAAGTAACCCCACTGACACAAGGGACACAAAACAAAAGGAGAGGGGGAGAGAGCATGGAAGGAGAGAGGGAGACAGAGAGAGGAAGCGAGATGGGGATGATGAGACAGGTGCGCAGGGCCATGAGGTACCCTCCCAGGCGGGTATTTTGCCCCCCCTTGGTACCGATGGGTCTGGGTGTTGATGAGTTGTGTGTGTGTCCATCACAGTTCCAGAAGGAGCGTTTTAAGATTGACATGCCACACCGCTTCAAGAACCACAACTACATGAGTCCCACCTTCTGTGACCACTGTGGCAGTCTGCTGTGGGGCCTGGTCAAACAGGGCCTCAAGTGTGAAGGTAGGGAGCCGTGTGTGTTGTGTCTGTGTTGTCATTGTATTTAACTATACAGTATACTGTAACTCTTTCTATTCTCTCGTAGATTGTGCCATGAATGTGCATCATAAGTGTCAGGATAAAGTGGCCAACCTTTGTGGAATCAACCAGAAACTACTAGCTGAAGCACTTACTCAAGTCAGCCAGGTGAGTGAGGGAATTGGTTGTGTGTATGTGCAAGTGTGCAGGCGTGTGTGTGTGTCTCGTGTGTGTGTGGATGTGTGTTCTTGCAAGCACATGTGTGGGTGTGAGTGTTAGTGCATGCATGTATGTATGTGTTTGTGTGTGTGTGTGTGTGACACCTGACCCAGATCTATCTGTATGGCGATGGGAACTTGAGTTGCTTGTCCTGGTGTTGTGTTAAGTCCCCTATTTAGGGGACTTTGAGCAGTTCTGGACAGGTTCCGACCATCATTTTTGTGTACAGAGTGCTCTGTGAACGGCGCAACATCAATTGCTTTGCACTCCGTGAAAGCTCTGGTTGTCCCGTTTCACATGCCACTCTCCGCTCTCATCTGAGATGCTGTATGTGAAATCTGACACCTCATTTGCATAGGGAGCGACACATTACTTTTTCTGGCTTATCCAGACAAAGGATCGATTTCCACTGGCTGTGAACCTCGCAGCTCCGCTTACAATACTGCATATGAAACGGGAGACCCTATCAATTGCAGAATAAACAGTCTCATCTCGCTGTGATGTTCTCAGATGGATTTAGCGCTCTCAACATGTAAAAATACAAAATAATTTCGTACAATTGAAACAAGACCGCTTTCTCTTGGTCACAGACAGCCAAAATCCCATTGTTCTTAAAGCTGAAGTTGTAACGAGTCAACAGGCATTTGAATGGCGTCTCTGCGTCGCTCAGAGGACACTGGACACAAAATGCTCTGTCTTCAGTTATATGAAATGATGCCAATTTGGTACTGTCACTAAGTATGATCATATTTATTTTACAGTTATAAGAAAGGTGAAATATTATAGTAAGTCATTTATAAATTGATTGTTACAATATTTAGAAATAATTTAAATCATTTCAAGCCTATTGCCCTATTCATACATTATTTTTAATATTTTAATATTTTAATCATATTTGTACTGTGTACTTGAGCTTATGTCCTCATGGGAAAATCAAATGCTTCTAACCAAAAAAGTCACCTTACCTTGATACTTAAAACCTAAATCGATACTGTCATTTAATGTGGTTCTTCAATAATTATGCATAATACTTGTTGGATGTCCAGCTAATTAGTTACACCGCAATATTTTCACACATCATCATCTGATCTAGGAATGAACTTTCCGAATGACAATCAAGTGATGAACAGCTGTTGTGATAGCTCAGGCGATACAACAACAGCCCAATTGCTGGAAAAAAGTGTTCGCAAGGAATGTCCAGAATATTTTGGTGTCTCATTCGTTACGCTGGTGAAGACAGTTGTGCCTGGATCCACGTTGGATATAATATCCCTAGTGAGTTGATGTTGATCATCTGTTGTTGTCTGCTTGATTTACAGCAGGTACTCGTTAGATTTAACAGAGAAAGCATCAAGGTAATGTGTTTATGTTTTCAAATGTTTTTGGCCTCGGATTGTACACCGTCTCCTATGTGCACTTGTGTAGGATATACTATTGCGCAACACCCAACACTCTTCCTATTAATTATTCTAGATATAATGACAACAAATTACATAGCCTAGGTGGGCTTGTTCACAATATGATCTTGTAATGAAATAACGTGACAAATACATTTTGTTTTCCATGTTACACCTGCAATTTTAAACAACACAAGGGGCTTGAAATAGCCCAGCTACTTTAACTTGAATTTGGAGCTGGAATTTGAATACTGGAATAGGCCTACCTTGAAAATCAGACTTTTCCTCAATTTGGTGCTTGAAAGGTCCTTGTAATTATTGTTGCCAATTTATAAGTTCTCTTGCTCCCTTATAATTATCTGTGATTTAATTTTTAATACGTTTTTGTGAGATACTTTCGTTTGTTTCCCGCTGCTTCAATTGATGGGTGTTGCGCTACTCTTACCGTAAAACCACATGCGGTTATTATGAGGATGACAACATCTAATGTTGGCTTCAACTTAGCTTTCCATACAAATCATTCCATTAAAAAAGGAACCGTTTTTTTGGTCACTTTCTCATTCTAAAAACAGCAATGGTGAGATTCAAATAGTGAGCTTAATGCTACCACTATTCATTGCTTTATTTCGTGGGCCTGCGTCCGCCACATAGGCTAGAGAAAAATCGCCATGCATGCATCCAATCTATTTAGTCAGGCAATGTCCACATTATTCTCACATATTTTAGAATGTAATAATAATTTGAATCTCAATGCATTGACAAGGCCAAAAACATGCATTATTCTTAAAGTGGTAATGGCCTACTTTTAAAAAACACTTTTTGCTTTTCGCTTTCTGGGGAGGGGGGTTCTATATTAGGCCCTATATGTACAATTATATAAATTATACAACTGTATAACATTGAGGTCCTTAAATTACAATTAAGTCCTTGAAAAAGTCCCTGAAAGTCCTTGAATTTGACTTGCCAATGTCTGTATGAACCCTGATTAAAGGATGTATAGTCCTAGGCCTATGCTGTTGTATAGGTGGAGTTATGGGCCAATTTGCATATATTCACTTTTATTCCTCTAAGTACACATGTGGAACTGCATGAAAGTCCTTTTAAATTTTGTTTCAAACCATTTTGATCCCAATGTCACACATTAGCTGCATTATTTATTGAAAAGACCATGTCTATTTAGGTGAAAATCTACATTTTTACATTACATTTAACAGATGTGGTGCTGTGGTTTCAAACATCACTAATGTTCCTTATCATGGCCCTGTCTAGCCAATAGCAATCAATATCTGTGTTCCCTCGGACACTATGTTCAACTATTATGTTATGACTGTGGTCTGACTGAACAAGCTGCTATGTCATTCTTATGACTGCATTATGTAGGCCTTATGACAGTGGAGTCAAGTGAAATGCTGTATAACCGTACAACTACTGTCTTTTACAGCACTGTCACTGTGCCAATTATTTCCCCCATACAGTGCCTTTGTTTTTGCACAGCAAATTGGTCAGTGTTACCTAGTGTTGATTTTTCAGTGTAACATTTCTAGTGTTGATTCAGGAGTTAAATTAACTCTCTAAGAGTGAAATTAACACTCAGTGGTGTAAAATAACCCCAGTGTTAGTATTAATAACCAGTGTTGAGTGTGAGAGTGTGATTGTGTCAGTTTTACACTGTGGGGCAGAGGTGGAGGGGCCGGCAGGGGTGGGTGCGGTTTCTGGGATGTCTTGGGTGGTGACAGGAGTTGGGGCAGTTTCTGAGACATCTTGGGTGGTGGGTTGAGCGGTGCCTGTGGAAAGGTCTGGTTTTGGGACTGGTTCTGGGTCTTTGTTGTGGAGGGGGTGGGGGGTTGGTGGGGTTGGGGTTGGGATTTGGGTTAGTGGGGTTGGGGTTGGTGGCGATGGCCCTTGCCCTGCCGGCGTAGGAAGTGGCCCCCTTTCCTGCACAGGTTGCAGCGGCGTGTAGAGATACAGTCTGAGGTGGGATGGTTGTCTTTACAGCTCTTACAGATGATGGCTGTGCAGGCTGTGGCCAGATGGCCCAGTTGGCCGCAGTTCCTGCGCAGTTTGGGCATGCCGTAGTAGTGGACGGAACGCCTGTTGTTCCCCAGCGTGATGGTGTTGGACTCCGCCCTCTCCGTTTGGTCCGTTCTTAACTGGACCAGCCATTTTCGTGCCCCAGTCCAGACATTGTTACCTTTCCTTTGTCCACAGCCCTTCAGGTGTCGGGTGGACCATGGACTGGGGAGTCAGGTCGGGCCACGGTCAAGCCACTGTTACCTTTCCTTCTTCCCCAGTCCTTCTGATGTCAAGTGGCCGTGGACTAGGGGAACAGCATCAGCCACGGTCAAGCCACTGTTCAAAATATAATAAAATACAAGAGAGATAGATAGATAGATAGATAGATAGATAGATAGATAGATAGATAGATAGATAGATAGATAGATAGATAGATAGATAGATAGATAGATAGATAGATAGATAGATAGATAGATAGATAGATAGATAGATATGGTAGATAGATATGGTAGATAGATAGATAGATAGATAGATAGATAGATAGATATGGTAGAGAGAGGGATACAACCCCAGAACATCTCCACCACACAGGGTTGGGTGTAATGAAGTGAAACCAGAGCTGTAAATAGTTCCATTTTAGGTCAATTTATTTGGTTATTCCAAAATGTATTACATGTTAAAATTTCAAATCAAATTCCCAATAATATACAATTCAAACAATAAGTAATCATTCAAACTTAAGTTAATCAAATCAAAAGAAAAACAAACAATTACCCCAAAAAATTACAAACAAGTGCATTTGATTAAATAACAATAATCAGTCCGTCAATTAGTTAGTTAGGCCGTCAGTCAGTCCGTCAGTCATGGTTGGTCTGGTGGAGTGGCTGGATATCGGGAACTGCGGCTGGTGCTGGGTCTGGATCTGTAGAGGGGAGGAAAGACAACCTGAGGAGCAAGCAGACACACAAGGGAGCCCTAGACCCAGAGGTCAATGGTGGTACTTCCCAGTGTCCTGCTCGCTCCGGGTGAAGGTGTGATCTTTGGTCCCTCCTCCGCGCCTTGTCTGGTGGTCTGGTGCTGGTACTGGGACTGGTGCTGGATACCGGTATCTGGATTTGTGCTGGGACTGGTACTGGATCTGCAGAGGGGAGGAAGGAGAACCTGAGAAGCAAGCAGCCACGGAAGGGAGCCCGATACCCGTAGGTCAATTGTGTCACTCCCCTGTGGTCCGCTCGCTCTTGGTGAAGGTCTGGTGTTTGGTCCCTCCTCGTCTGGTGGTGGGACTGGCCAATTGGATCTGGATTGGTGCTGGGACTGGTGCTGGATCTGCAGAGGGGAGGAAGGACAACCTGAGGAGCAAGCAGGCACACAAGGGAGCCCTAGACCCAGGGGTCGGTGATGGCACTCCCCTGTGGTCCGATCGCTCCGAGTGAACTCCATCGCCCTTGGCTGGTGCTGGAGGTGTGGTTGGTGCGTGGGGCGTGGAAGAAGAGGCTGGACGCTGAAGACCAGAGAACAGGTCTGGGGTTTGTCCTTCCATCTTGCCACCCCTTATACCGCCTTCGCCTGGTCTTTATGGAAATCTGATGTTTAATTTTAATGATAACATACACCTACAGTAGGAACTCACTTGGACAAAACATTTAGGAATTTAACAACCATGTCTCTGTCACTAACAAATACAGTCATGGGTGGTAACTCTACAATTCACTCAAAAGGCAAAGCACACTGGGAAATTATATTTGAGGCATGTCTTAATGGGGGCGTGGCTTTCAATTCATTATTTTTGGCCACCTGTGAGTGGAAGTGTTGTACCAGTTTAAGTGTTCTATGGTTATCTTAATTTAAGTTTGAGCATGTTCACTGCCAGTTCTGAAGTCTGTAAATACTTACATAAAAGCATGTTGTAATAAAGATTTGTAAATATAATTGTAATGCACTTAACTTAACACTGAGTGACCTTGTCAAGAGATACTGACCTTTTGGTGTAATGGTTAAAAATACTATAAGAGGTGTTATTGTATAACACCATTGGTGCAAACTATATACACTTCCTAGTGTTAAAAATACTATGTAAAGTGTTATTGCATAACACTGAAAGTGTTAATTCCTTAACACTGACAAAGTGTAACAGCGTCAGCACCAAGCACAGTAATAATTTAACACTCAAAAGTGTGGACCCGTATAGACGCTGTTCCAGTGTTAAATTGAACACTGTCAGTAGCTAGGTTTCCATACAATTGCCGACAGATTTTCATTTGAATATTCTAAAATCTGCCTAAAAACAATATGCGCATTTTCCCCACCAGATATTTGTTTCCATCAAAATTAAAATTGACTTGTTGCAGATAAAAGGCTGTGCGTGACGACATAGTGCACATAAAAATACCTTTTGCGGGTAAATTCCCATGTACCGAATAAAACAATACAAGTTAAATGGGTTTCTATTGCATTTTCAACTCTACTGAATTGCGTATATAGCGAATGTGCCCACTCTGGTATTGGCACGTGCACTCTAGCCAACAGCTCGCAGATACAGTGCAGGTATAGCCTACATGATGATATTATTATGGACAAAAGAGCCAGATTTTGTCAAATTGCAGCCAAGCATCGATCATCACGTCGTCAGAATAAGACCCTCGATATTTATTGGAAAGGAGCGTCAAGCTCACATCACCTTGCACTGTCACCTCCCTGTGAAGTTCATTATAATTTATTTAATCTGTAGCCTAATAAACTGTATGCTTTCCTGAGTCGTAGTGGGAGGACCACATAACATGTCATCACATGACTTAAATATTTACGCATAAAAGTGTTCCCACCATCATTTCTCTGATTTATAAATTTGACTGACACAAGAAGATTCCACCTTGTCTAGTGTATTTTGTTCTTTCGACATTTGGAAAGTTTACCGACAAATTTGCTGTTTCCATCATGTTTTTATTTGCTTCTCCCTCTCATCACCCTTCTCTAAACGTATTCTCTCTCCCTCTATCTCCTGTTTGTCTTTCAGAAATCCTCCACTCGGCGCTCGGACCCAACCCTACCTGACCCAGATATAGGGGTCTATGAGGAAGTCAATATGAACTCCATTGGTGGTCTGGATGGTCAGTGTGTGTGTTTGATTTTATGAACATATTTGATGATGATGTGTGGTGTTAAATTCACTGAAATCAAGTTTGTGTAAATGGTTTGAAGACAAATATGTTTTTATATCCTTACAGAAAAACCACATGATTTCACATGTGAAAACATGTGTTTTTGAAACACTTCACATGGAATCACGTTTTCACATGTGTAGTTTCAAGTTATCACATGTTGTCATGTTATCACATTAACTTCACATAAGATCCCGTGATCACATGTGAAATTCATGTGTTTTTTCCGTAAGGGTAATGTTAATTATAATAATAATGATGATGATGACGATTGGGAAATGACTTTATAATGATCTGTGTGTGTTCCCCAGACGGCCCCCCCTATGCCAGGCTGTGGGAGGGCTCAAACCCGCACCCCCCATCTCGCCTCACCCACCTGACACGCATCAACGTAGACAACTTTGTCTTTCACAAGGTCCTGGGCAAGGGCAGCTTTGGCAAGGTAAGCCTGGTACAGCAGACAATCAGGATCCTAGAGCAGTACAGCTCACCACAGTACAGTTCACATACAGGACACCAGTAGACACAACAGACTTTATGTCTTCTTCTCTTCTTTCCTTTATTCTGTTCTTATCCTCTCATTTTATTCCCCCTACTGTCCCCCATCCTTCTCTCCCCAGGTCCTGCTGGCAGAGTTGAAAGGTCAGGGCGAGTGGTTTGCGGTGAAGGCTCTGAAGAAAGACGTAGTGCTGATGGATGATGATGTGGAGTGTACCATGGTGGAGAAGAGAGTCCTGGCCTTGGCCTGGGACAACCCCTTCCTCACACACCTCTACTCCACCTTTCAGTCCAAGGTACGAACTATAACCCTGCACACACTCCTTGGTCCTCTTATTGTGTGTCATTCTGGTTATTTTAGCAACAAATAGCAATGTGATGTGCTGAAGAGAAGCAAAAACAGAACAGAAAGATTACCCGTTGTGTCTACAAAAGCTGTCTCCGATAAGAAGTGATGTAAACGCATAACAAACTCGCTTTCATAGCTCATTACACCACTACTGTACTAGGTACTATACAGTATGTGTTATGATGACTGACAATGACCGTGTTGTCCACAGGAACACCTGTTCTTTGTCATGGAGTATTTGAATGGAGGAGACCTGATGTTCCATATTCAGGAGAAGGGACGCTTTGACCTCTACAGAGCAACGTGAGTTTCACCAGTCAGAAAGACTGATAGTGTATAGATTCAGATAGTTTGAGTGAGATCAAACACAGAGGAGGTACAGAGTCTCATGACTGTTGATCCCTTCTGAGTGTGCATCTGAAACTGGATGTTAAACTAACTGATGCTCAGTTTGATGTTACAAAGATCAGTCCTTAGGCGCCTATATAGCCTCTGTGCTCAGGACAGGTGAGATTCACTTCTACACAGTTGCCAGCGATACCTGATCCAGCATGGGCTAGACAGTTTCAGAGAGGGAGAGAGAGATATTCACCCTCTCTGCTCCCGCTGTATTAGTCATTAACCAATTGTGCGTGTGTATGTTTGCGCACCACACAAGCTGGCAGCGCAGAATGGAGTCTTGGTTTGGTTTCCTGGTTATGTCATATTTTTCCCTGGGCAGATTGGTAAACAGCTGAGTTTCCAATGAGTTCCACTATCTCAGAACATAATGAACCTGTTTATCTATCGACTGACTGACCCTAACCTCTTAACCCAGTGGCACAGAGACAGTGGGCCACGCCCTAAACACACAACAGTAAATCACATTGCACACTGTTTCTTACTGAGTTGCCTCTTCACCATTTGGCATGCTGTTGTGCGGTTCCCCCAGACTACTACACTGTGTGTGTGTGTGTGTGTGTCTACGTGGAAAACGACTATAGTATAAATACTATAGTATTCACTGTAGTGTTTTTGCTGTCTTTACTGTAGGAAGTCGTGACAGTAACACTGGCCAATTTGCTGTGTACTTGTTAGTGATTGTGAGTGTTGAGTAAGAGTCAAAGGAGAAACCTGTCTGCACAAAGCCCACTTCCTGTCAATCAATCAGTCTCTCAATCCTAATCTCTCCATCCATATCAAGGCCCAATCAGTTCCCCCACCCCAGAGGTAAAAAGAAAAGGAGGTCAGAGATAGGCTAATCCTTTAGCTGTGGCTAGGTTGGGGCCACTGGGCCAGGAGCACCTCTCAGGTTTCATTCATCCTTAAAGTATGAAGCCATTGTTCAGCTGTCTCAACTGTGCACCACACTATACAAATGGCCTCTTCAGTAATGCAGCTAGCTACACACTGGACTGGAGTCTTCAGGGACAGACAGCAGTGTTCAGGGACCAACTCAATAGGGAGATGGATAGATAGAGTAGTACTCTGCTGCCAGCTAGCTGGATCTCTAGACTGTGTAGTGATGTTTATCTCTCTTTTTCCTCCCTCCTTTCTTCTCTCCCTCCCTCCAGGTTCTACTCTGCTGAGATCATCTGTGGCCTTCAGTTTCTGCACTCCAAAGGGATCATTTACAGGTAAGTCACAAACATCGGCACTCTAATGTACACTCACTAACCTCTCACTCACTCAATCACATTACCATACAGATAAAAGAGAATGGCCAGAGCCCCTCCACCAAGGATTGATATAGTGATAGTATCACGTTGTGTGACAGTGAGTATGTGATTATTAGCTGTCACAACACTAGTCACCCTCTCACCCTTTCTCCTCCACACCTTTCTTCCCATCCTGTCTTTCCTCCTACTCTCCCTTACTTGTTTTGTCTCTCTGCCCTCAGAGACCTGAAGTTGGACAATGTGATGTTGGATCATAGCGGTCACGTAAAGATAGCAGACTTTGGCATGTGTAAGGAGAACGTGTTTGGGGAGAACCAGGCCACAACCTTCTGTGGGACTCCTGACTACATCGCTCCAGAGGTATGGAACGCAGACATGGCTGCAGCATCTCAAATGACACCCTATTCCTTATTTAGTACCCTGCTTCTGACCAGAGCCAGAGTAGTGCACTGAATAGGGTATTATTTGAAAAGCAATCACTACGAGTGTCTCACTGTGATGATGTCACTGACCGTGTCTTCCTATCTGATGACATCACTTTTAGATCCTGCTGGGTCAAAAGTACTCCTTCTCTGTGGACTGGTGGTCGTTTGGAGTGCTGCTGTACGAGATGCTGATTGGCCAGTCCCCCTTCCATGGTGATGACGAGGAAGAGCTGTTTGAGTCTATCCGTATAGACACGCCCCACTACCCTCGCTGGATCACCAAGGAGGCCAAGGACCTGATGGAGAAGGTCTGTATGCCCTCCCCCATCCCCCATACTGTGTCCCAATTCTGCCTCTAAGTCCGTTTCTCTCCTCCTTTGTGTGTTGTTATCCCTTTCTCACTGTGTTTCTCTCCTCCACACCTGCAGCTGTTTGAGAGAGACTCCACTCGCAGGCTAGGCATCGTGGGTAACATCCGTGTCCACCCCTTCTTCAAGACCATCAGCTGGCCCGCCCTCGAGAAAAGGGAGGTGGAACCCCCTTTCAGACCCAAAGTGGTACGGTCTAGACATGAGGTTTTATAGTGATGATATAGGACAGTTGTAATAGGCCTACCATAATATAACATATTTGGGGTTAGTGTATCATGTCAAAGATCTACAGTAATTCAACTACTGAATGCTCAGTAGAAATCAGGCATGTGCTGTTTATTATTTGATTCATCACTTACTGTCTCCATGTATCATGTATCCTGTCTTCTGATTGACATGTATCTCCTGCCAATCACAGAAAGCCCCCAATGACTGCAGCAACTTTGACAGGGAGTTCCTCAGTGAGAAGCCTCGCCTCTCCCATGGCGACAAGAACTTCATGGATTCCATGGACCAATCAGCTTTCGCCGGCTTCTCCTTCATCAATCCAGAGATGGAGCACCTCTTGGAAAAGTGACGGAGGGTGAAGCCAGGGTTACATTACCACTGTTTTAGGGTCAGTTCGTCAAGGTGTCCTCATTCATGTGATCAAACCCTCAACTTGAGTGAGCTGTTCTACGTTCAGTATTTGTGACTGTAATAGAAGTACAAGTTTCCTCCTCTGGTACTTACTTAGAGAAATAATAAGAGTTAAACTTATACAGTAATTGGCCTCTGTTGTACAGATAGGTGTTATTGTTTTTGTGTGCATGCTAGAGTGTCCAGGTGTACGTGGAGGCCTTCTATTTTAATGGTCAGACTTGTATTGTGTGTGTGTGTGTGTGTGTGTGTGTGTGTGTGTGTGTGTGTGTGTGTGTGTGTGTGTGTGTGTGTGTGTGTGTGTGTGTGTGTGTGTGTGTGTGTGTGTGTGTGTGTGTGTGAAAGGGAATGTAAATGCAAATGCAGGGGTTTTGTGTGAATGAGCTGTCTGCATGTATAAAGAGACCTCATACCAACACCAACCACCTCTCAATCTCAACAACCTCTGAATGTGTGTCACATATTCTTGAAAGATTAACTGAATCAAAGTTTTCAGTTCATCACTGCATGGGGAGCCCTTGCATCTATTGGCCAAGTACGAGGGAGTTGTGGTCTGTGTGGTCAATTGGACTGTTTGCCATAAGAAGACCAAGTTCAGACTGAGCAACTACAGGTACCCTGCCATTTCATGTAGCCTCATCTGGGACAGGGACAGATTTGGTGTAAGTGAATAAGTGCTTATTGTGTATGATGCTACATGAATGTCTTTATTTGACATTGACATAGCAAGATTCTGTATATAGATCTATATGTATATTGTTGTTACGTATATTATTGGTGCGCTAAGGATTCACATTTTTTACTGTCTCCATCTTTTACATCTTAATAAAAAATCATAAACTCCCAGTGTCTTCAGTCACTCTTCAAGTGTTACTCAGTCTGTGATGACCATATAAAACACAGTGAGTGATGTTTTATAAACCACACTCTCACTGAACTAATGAAGAAATATTATTATACTATTAGCGAGATTATCCAATCAAATACCTTTGCTTTCTGCAAATTGTGAACTCTTTTTTTTTTTTATGTTTATTTGTATGTGATGTTGAATCTAAATTAAATTCCCATAAGACTTTACCTTAATTTCTGATTTAGTTCTTGTATCTAAAACTCAATATTGGAGTGACCATGCCGCCTAGCGGGCCACTTGCATAATGTACACAAATCGTTCTGGCGACGTAATGGGTCTTCACCATAGACATTGGTCGTCGCTAGTTACCACAGCCACAAAGTCATAAACCTGCCTATCTACCCTATTATAGATACATCTAAAAAGAAACGTAATAATTGGTTACAAAGGGATTTATCTCTGAACAGTAGAATATTGCAAACAAAGGCTGAGGATATTTCGAAAATCTGATAAGCAAGAACATTGATAAGTGGTCCTCTGTAGCTCAGCTGGTAGAGGACGGCGCTTGTAACGCCAAGGTAGTGGGTTCGATCCCCGGGACCACCCATACACAAAAATGTATGCACGCATGACTGTAAGTCGCTTTGGATAAAAGCGTCTGCTAAATGGCATATTATAAGATACTTTTTCATTTTGTATGGAAGAACAGGACACATTATATCAAGAAATCTGTGATTATGAATAGGGTGGTCTCAATTTTCTTGATTTTCCCACTGAATAACACTCAAGATTAATTGGATTAACAATTCCTTAAGAATCCTACCTGTATATGGAATTATATCTCTCAGTAGGTATTTTTTTCTCATTTAGGTGGCCTCAAAATTCTCCTGTGTAATTACAATATTGAACAAATCCCGACTAATTTATCTAATTTCCATAAACAATCCATTTTAGCATGGTCTTTGATCTACAAGCACAATTTTTCTCCATACAGATATTTTATCTAGAACAATAGAGATATATATCTTATACAAAGGCAAGTCCTTGTTTTTTGAGAAATGGTTCCAAAACAATATTCTATTGGTGAGTCAACTGTTCAATGATAAAGGTTTTTTATTTAATTATGCCGAATTGTTTTGCTTTTCATAAAATACTGATGACTCCAAAGGAATTTACTGTAGTTTTTTATGCAATCCCCTCTAGAGTTATTGTACTTTTTAAGGATGTAGCCAAATCTATGCCCTCTTCTTTACCCTCTCTTGATCTAGTTGACTCACCAGTAGGCACGATATATTTCTCTCCTATTGTTTTTAACAACGTTAGGAAAATACGTGCCTTATTTCAATATGATGTTGTTTCAGTCCCATTTGTCATGTCTTTCTGGAATGGCCTTTAAATAAATATTCATTGGAAAAATGTTTGGTCTCTCTCAGAAGTTTCTTTTAACTAATAAGATTAAAGAAGTTTCATATAAATTAATCCACAAGTGCTACCCTACTAAACATTATCTTGAAAAGTTAAAAAATACATTAATATTTATTGTACCTTCAGTAATTAACAACCGGAGACTGTTTTACATTTATTTTGGTATTGCTCTTATACCCGAAAGCTGTGGCAAGATACAGTATCTGTAGATTTGTTTTAGATCATATACACGTTAATTTTTATCTTCTACTTGAAAATGTGATATTTGGTTTTACAAAGTCTATGCAAAGCCTTTCTTTTTAATCAACATCATTGTTATTTTAGCTAAATTCCATATTCATAAATGTATGAGTCAAAAACCTTTGTTTGTTATTATTGAGAATGAAATTGAACAATATACAAACACAATTTCTTCTTTCATATCAAAAAAAGCAATCAAAACTTTGAATGTTTGTAATTTTTAAATGGTCTTTATAAAATGTATTGTCTTTATTCCCTTGACTGTTGTTTGTAATGTTTGTATACTCTGTTTGTTTTTCTAAATTATATATTTTGAATTGCTTTACAATAAACAAAATAAAATAATACAAATAAAAAAACTAACCTGCCTATTTCTAAAATATATATTCTTAAAATTGGATTTTAAACCTTAACCTTAACCACACTTCTAACCTTATGCCTACCCCTAACCTTAAATGAAGACAAAAATATATATTTTTTGTTTTCATTAATTTGTACGATATAAGTTAACTGCGCTAGCTAATGAAATCGACGCAATGATGTTCCATATGGAACGGAAGTACAAATAAATTTTTACGATATAAATTAACTGCTCTAACTAGTGAAATCGACGTAATGACGTTCCATGTTTACGGAACTTGGGTGCATGAAGCAGAAATCTCTAACTAGCTGTAGTCAGATATGTTCAAACCAGCCATCAGAAAAGACCAATGGCACTAAAATTGCTACAGATTTTAACTTACTTTGATTAGTATCTTTGATTATGCTCCTTTTCATGGTGCACTTTCAGGAGAAACCTCATCATACAGGCAAGTAAGGAGGAGGACTAGCTAACTGTAAAATATTAGTGGCAGAAAGACATCTAATTAGAGCAATCTCGATTCCACAGTTAACTGATTGCATTTACACTACCGGTCAAAAGTTTTAGAACACCTCCATTTTTCCAGTTTTTATTGAAATTCACACAGTTTAATGTCTTAATGTACTCTGAAATTAAAGCATAGAACAAATAATCAATTGAAGACAAAAAATTAATAATGGAATCGTTTTGTTTAACAAAATGTAATCTACATTTTTGACACATCAAAGTAGCCACCTTTTGCAGACATAACAGCCGAACACACTCATGGCATTATTTCTACAATGGAAATCAAATATTGTTCGGAAAGTTCTTCCCTACACTGTTGCAGAAGTTCCCACAAATGTGTTGTAGGTTGCTTTGCTTTCACCCTTCTGCCCAGTTCATCCCAAACCATCTCGATGGGGTTTAAGTCTGGAGACTGTGCTGGCCATTCCATGATTTGAAGCCTACCGTCTTGTTATTTTCTTCTAAGGTAGTTCTGACACAGCCTGGAGGTATGTTTTGGGTCATTATCTTGCTGTAGGATGAACCCCTGACCAACTAGGTGTACACCAGAGGGTATTGCATGGCGCTGCAAAATGCTGTGGTAGCCATTTTGGTTCAGGGTGCCACTCACTCTGTGCAAGTCGCCGACTCTGGATCCAGCAAAAGAGCCCCAAACCATCACGCTTCCTCCTCCGTGTTTGACAGTTGGTGTCACACACTGAGGAACCATCCTTTCGCCTACTCGACGGCGTACAAAAACCCTGCGTGATGAACCGAAGATTTCAGATTTCCAGTCTTCTGTAGTCCACTTGCGGTGCTTCAAGGCCCAGACAAGCCTTTTTTTCTGATTTTGCCATCTTAGTAATGGCTTTCTTACTGCCACTCGACCTGTCAGACCTGCAGCTCCAAGTCTTCGCTTCACAGTGAATTTTATTTCACCTTTATTTAACCAGGTAAGCCAGTTGAGAACAAGTTCTCATTTACAACTGCGACCTGGCCAAGATAAAGCAAAGCAGTGCGATAAAAACAACAACACAGAGTTACATACGGGGTAAAAGAAAACATAAAGTCAAAAATACAACAGAAAATATATATACAGTGTGTGCAAATGTAGCAAGTTATGGAGGTAAGGCAATAAATAGGCTATAGTGCAAAATAATTACAATTAGTATTAACACTGGAATGATAGATGTGCAAGAGATGATGTGCAAATAGAGATACTGGGGTGCAAATGAGCAAAATAAATAACAATATGGAGATGAGGTAGTTGGGTGGGCTAATTTCAGATGGGCTGTGTACAGGTGCAGTGATCGGTAAGCTGCTCTGACAACTGATGCTTAAAGTTATTGAGGGAGATAAGAGTCTCCAGCTTCAGAGATTTTTGCAATTCGTTCCAGTCATTGGCAGCAGAGAACTGGAAGGAATGGCGGCCAAAGGAGGTGTTGGCTTTGGGGATGACCAGTGAGATATACCTGCTGGAGCGCATACTACAGGTGGGTGTTGCTATGGTGACCAATGAGCTAAGATAAGGCAGGGATTTGCCTAGCAGTGATTTATAGATGGCCTGGAGCCAGTGGGTTTGGCGACGAATATGTAGTGAGGACCAGCCAACAAGAGCGTACAGGTCACAGTGGTGGGTAGTATATGGGGCTTTGGTGACAAAACGGATGGCACTGTGATAGACTACATCCAATTTGCTGAGTAGAGTGTTGGAGGCTATTTTGTAAATGACATCGCCGAAGTCAAGGATCGGTAGGATAGTCAGTTTTACGAGGGCATGTTTGGCAGCATGAGTGAAGGAGGCTTTGTTGCGAAATAGGAAGCAGATTCTAGATTTAACTTTGGATTGGAGATTCTTAATGTGAGTCTGGAAGGAGAGTTTACAGTCTAACCAGACACCTAGGTATTTGTAGTTGTCCACATACTCTAGGTCAGACCCGTCGAGAGTAGTGATTCTAGTCGGATGGGCGGTTGCCAGCAGCGTTCGATTGAAGAGCATGCATTTGGTTTTACTAGTGTTTAAGAGCAGTTGGAGGCTACTGAAGGAGTGTTGTATGGCATTGAAGCTCGTTTGGAGGTTTGTTAACACAGTGTCCAATGAAGGGCCAGATGTATACAAAATGGTGTCGTCTGCGTAGATGTGGATCTGAGAGTCACCAGCAGCAAGAGCGACATCATTGATATACACAGAGAAAAGAGTCGGCCCAAGAATTGAACCCTGTGGCACCCCCATAGAGACTGCCATAGGTCCAGACAACAGGCCCTCCGATTTGACACATTGAACTCTATCTGAGAAGTAGTTGGTGAACCAGGCGAGGCAGTCATTTGAGAAACCAAGGCTATTTAGTCTGCCAATAAGAATGCGGTGGTTGACAGAGTCGAAAGCCTTGGCCAGGTCGATGAAGACGGCTGCACAGTACTGTCTATTATCGATCGCAGTTATAATATCGTTTAAGACCTTGAGTGTGGCTGAGGTACACCCATGATCAGCTCGGAAACCGGATTGCATAGCGGAGAAGGTACGGTGGCATTCGAAATGGTCGGTGATCTGTTTGTTAACTTGGCTTTCAAAAACTTTCGAAAGGCAGGGCAGGATGGATATAGGTCTGTAACAGTTTGGATCTAGAGTGTCACCCCCTTTGAAGAGGGGGATGACCGCGGCAGCTTTCCAATCTCTGGGGATCTCAGATGTTACGAAAGAGAGGTTGAACAGGCTAGTAATAGGGGTTGCGACAATTTCGGCGGCTAGTTTTAGAAAGAAAGGGTCCAGATTGTCTAGCCCAGATGATTTGTAGGAGTCCAGATTTTGCAGCTCTTCCAGAACATCAGCTGTCTGAATTTGTGTGAAGGAGAAGCGGGGGGGGGGCATGGGCAAGTTGCAGCGGAGGGTGCAGAGCTGGTGGCCAGGGTAGTGGTAGCCAGGTGGAAAGCATGGCCAGCCGTAGCAAAATGCTTGTTGAAATTCTCGATTATTGTAGATTTATCGGTGGTGATAGTGGTTCCTAGCCTCAGTGCAGTGGCAGCTGGGAGGAGGTGCTCTTATTCTCCATGGACTTTACAGTGTCCCAAAACTTTTTGGAGTTAGTGCTACAGGATGCAAATTTCTGTTTGAAAAAGTTAGCCTTTGCTTTCCTAACTGCTTGTGTATATTGGTTCCTAACTTCCCTGAAAAGTTGCATATCGCGGGGGCTATTTGATGCTAATGCAGTACGCCACAGTTGAAACTGAGACTTGCTTACTTCGACCAGTGTTAAGCTGTGCTTAAAGCTGTTGTGCTGTGAGCCGCCTACCATGCAAGCTGTTGACTCTTAGAAACGTGTCTTCTGATTCTGTTGTGGCTTTGGGTCTGCCAGACCTCATCCTGTCAGAGTTTCCTCCAGTTTCCAAGTGCCGTTTGATGATGTAGGAAACTGTACTCACTGACACCTTGGCTTTCTTTGCAATTTCTCTAAAGGAAAGACCTACACTTTTAAGGGTTAAATTGGTCTATCTGTCTTCCTTTGTTAATTGCCTTTTTCTCACCATTATGATAGCAATATACTACTTCCTGCAGTACAATACTGTCCAAATAATGCTTAACAGGGTGTAGTAACACAGTCTGTTCTAACACTGCTTTTATACAGACAGAGGGTTTGGAAGTAGTCAACAAAAGTTGGGACACCTATAGGAATTGTTAGCATCAACTTTCAAGGTTTAATTTACTCCATTGCTGCAGATCAGCTGTAAGTTGTTAACCCATTACTTGTTCCCTGAAAAAGGGATTTTTCTATAACTGAAATGTACATTATCTTTCAGTTTTTGGTAACCTACATTTTGTTTTGTTTTACCTCTGGTAGTTTACCACTTACCTTTGTACCATTTCAGGTTATTCACTGGACTTGAACTGCTTACATTTAAATAAAAACTGGAAAAATGGGGGTGTTCTAAAACTTTTGACCGGTGGTGTATATATATTGCATATCTATTTGTGTGCCGACTGAATATGCTCCTGATGATTTTTAGGTCATGTTTCGTATGCTCACCTTTTTGCTAAACGCATTCACGCTGCGCTTTGTTTCCAAAGAGCTGATTGGCGTGGTCAACATCAGGTAAGACTGGTTTACTCTTGTTTAACATTACACCTGGGGTGTATTCATTACTCGGATTCCGTTGCAAAACGTTTTACTCCAAACGGAAAACATTTTACAATGAAAACAAGAGTTTCTATTGGACTAATTCAGGTAGGTCCCTCCCCGTTTAGTTCTGTTTGCTCTGTTTGCTCTGTTTGCTTCTGTTTGGTTCTTAAATAGTTCCCATAATGAATACACTCCTGCTGCAATATGAGCTGCTGTGAACCTGCAGTGAAACAAATACTAACACCACATACTGTGTGTGCGTGTGCGTGTGCGTGCATAGGTTCACACTGCTGTACTCCACGCTGGTCTTCTTGTCCAGAGAGGCATTGTTCCCCAACTCTGAGGATTGGTTTTTCCAGCAGGACAATGCGCCATGCCACACAGCCAGGTCAATCAAGGTGTGGATGGAGGACCACCAGATCAAGACCCTGTCATGGCTAGCCCAATCTCCAGACCTGAATCCCATTGAAAACTTCTGGAATGTGATCAAGAGGAAGATGGATGGTCACAAGCCATCAAACAAAGCCGAGCTGCTTGAATTTTTGCGCCAGGAGTGGCATAGTCACCCAACATCAATGTGAAAGACTGGTGGAGAGCATGCCAAGACGCATGAAAGCTGTGATTGAAAATCAGGGTTATTCCACCAAATATTGATTTCTGAACTCTTCCTAAGTTAAAACATTACTATTGTGTTGTTTAAAAATGAACATGAACTTATTTTCTTTCCATTATTCGAGGTCTGACAACACTGCATCTTTTTTGTTATTTTGACCAGTTGTCATTTTCTGCAAATAAATGCTCTAAATGACAATATTTTATTTGGAATTTGGGAGAAATGTTGTCAGTAGTTTATAGAATAAAACAAAAATGTTATTTTTACCCAAACACATACCTATAAATAGTAAAACCAGAGAAACTGATAATTTTGCAGTGGTCTCTTAATTTTTTCCACAGCTGTATATATATATATATATATATATATATATATATATATATATATATGTGGCCTGCAACAGGTCAGCCACTAGGGGGGCCTGGTAATAGATGGAGAATACATCACGAGGCGGTGGCTCCATCTGCTGGGCGTGCCAGGTCTCGACGGGCTCCCCGGACAGGACTAATTGGGGCTGATTGGGAGCTGGTGAGTAATTAAGGGTGGATTGCTCACCAGTTGTGCAAGGCCCATAAAGCTGCCAGAAGGGCAGCACATGAGAGAGGACTGGGGGAAGTAAGGTAACTTCCGTGTAGTTGGAGACGGTATCCTGGAGAGGGTCTCAGGGGGGAGACCTTTTGATTATTTTATTAATAAACACCCTTGAAACCGAGCTAATCATACTCTGTCCGTGTCTGCTCTGTGTAAACGTCTTGACCCAAACCCCTGATCTGCCACAAGTGGTGGAGAATGCGGGCACTTTGATAACATGGTCAGATCAGGGTTGACGTTTACACAGCATCAGCATGGACGAGTTGATAGCTCAGTTCGTCCGGGCCCAACAAGCACAACAGGCGGTTCAGGAACAAATGCTGGAGGAACAGCAACTACAAAACGTCCGCCTCGTGGAGGAAGTCAGGAAGCTGCAAGGAGGAGCGTCTCCTGAATCCCATCCCAACCAGTTTTTAATCAAGCTAACGGAAGACGATTACATTGAAACATACCTCTGTACGTTTGAACGGACAGCGCTACGGGAAGGATGGCCAAGGCCGAAGTGGGCAAGTCTGCTGGCCCCGTTCCTCTCTGGGAATGCCCAAAAGGCGTATTGGGACCTGAACGACGAACAGGCGGCTAACTACGACGGACTCAAACGGGAGATACTCAGCCGCTACGGGTACAGCCTGGCCCATCGGGTTCAACGGTTCTACGACTGGAGGTTCGTACCCGACGCATCCCCCCGAGCCCAGATAAGCGACCTTCTGCGCGTCACCAGGGCATGGCTCCTAACCGACTGATCCACCCTCTCCCTCCTCGACAAAGTAGTCCTGGATCGCTTCGTACGGGCGCTACCCCACGACATGAAGAAGGCAGCGAGCCTATGTGCGCCCCAGATCTTGGAGGGCCTCCTGGAAGCAGTGGAGACGCATCAGAACACTCAGGCCCTATTGAGCGGGAGCCGGGGGAGGGGACGGAAGGACAACCCCACCGCGGTGTACCCCGAACCGACAGTCGGCAGGGCCAAGGGACCGCAAACCCGTGGAGAGACGGCTGGGGAAGGGCCGACCCGCCACCGACGACCCCAGGTAGATGGAGACCAACGGAGGTGTTTTGAGTGTGGCGCCCGGGGGAACATTGCCTGGAATTGCCATGCTCGAGAGGAGTCGATGCCATCAGCTAGCACCGGAGGCCAGGTGGGTCACACCGTGAACTATGTCACCTCCTGTTGGGCGCACCATGAATCAACTGCACCCATGGTCCCGGTGAAGGTTGACGGACACGACACGGAAGCGCTATTAGACTGCTGAACCAGGAGACCGAACGGGGTAGGGAGATGTCCATTTCCTGTGTTCATGGTGACACAAAGCGGTATCCCGCTGTATGGACCAACATCGTGACACCACAAGGGAGCTGCCAGATGATGGTAGGTGCAGTACCAGAGCTGCCGGTACCTATCCTAGTGGAACGGGATTGTCCGCTGTTCGCGGCCCTATGGGGGCACGAGTTGAAAAAAGATATACGAGCCGGCCGAAGAAGAGAGCAGGGACGACCCCTCGCCTGTGCGGCCAGGACACCACCGGTTAACCAACCTGACTCTACGGGTCCGGAGGGGGAGCCGGAACCCGAACCCCCTGGGGAATCACTGGATGAGGAGCCCAGCCTCCCCCTTCTCGATTTCGAGGGGCCAGTCGAGACCCCCGTTGGGGGCCAATTGATTCGGGACGGCCCAGTGGGAGGATCCAAATTTGAAAGCTGCCGCAGCCCAAGTGATAGCGATGGATGGACAGCTACTTCCGGGGGTGAGTGACTGGCGATACCCCCATTTCCAAATTAAGAATAACCTTTTGTATCAGGTGTCGCGCCAACAGGGGGAGCTTCGAGAGGTATTGTTGCTGCCCCGACGGTACGTAGGAACCGTTCTTCAGCTGGCCCACACCCACCTGTTGGGTGCGCACCTGGGAATGGAGAAGACCCGGGAACGGGTCGCCATGGACATGGTGGGACCCCTGGTAAAGATTGCACGAGGACACAGGTACATCTTGATAATAGTAGACTATGCCACCCGGTATCCCGAGGCCATTCCCCTACGGGCGGCTGTATCCAAGGGAATCGCCTGGGAGCTGTTCCACCTCTTTAGCCGGGTGGGCATCCCGAACGAGATCCTGACAGACCAAGATACAGAATTTATGTCCCGCCTCATGAAAGAGTTGTGTGCCCTCATGCAGATCAAGCAGATCCAGACCTCCGTTTTTCACCCACAGACGGATGGGCTCGTCGAGCGCTTTAACAAAACGCTCAAACAGATGCTGCGGAAGGTCATCGAGCAGGACGGGAAGAACTGGGACCAGCTGCTACCCCACCTAATGTTCTCAATCCGAGAAGTACCCCAATCCTCCACTGGGTTTTCCCTGTTTGAACTCCTCTATGGGAGGAGGCCACGTGGCCTACTGGACCTCGCCAAGGAGGTGTGGGAAGCCCAACCCCCTTACGCAGCGTGGTAGAGCACGTGGAGATGATGCGGGAGCGGATGACAGCCATATGGCCAGTCGTGAGGGAACATATGGAGAAGGCCCAACGCGCCCAAACCCAGGTCTACAATCGGGGAGCCCAGCCCCGAGAATTCCTGGCAACATGGCACGGACCATACGAGGTGGACGAGAAACTGGGACCTGTGAACTACCGCGAACGGCAACCGGGGAGACGGAAACCTCAACAGATTTAAAAAAGAGGCCGTATCGAATTCCGGAGGCCCGACGGAAGGCTGTGAAAAGTGGAGGCTATGCTGAGGATGGGGGTCGTTGAAGAGTGCATGGTGCAGCCCACAGTGCATGGTGCAGCCCCATCGTGTTGGTGCCCAAACCGGACGGTAGCCTCTGCTTCTGTCATGATTTCCGGGGTGTGAACGACATAAGCGTGTTCGACGCCTACCCCATGCCGAGGGTGGACGAGCTAATCGACCGATTGGGAAAGGCCCGGTACATCAGCATCCTTGACCTGACCAAAGTTATAGGCAGTTACCATTGGCAGCCTCCTCCCGGGAGAAGACGGCGTTCTTGACACCAGAAGGTCTGTACGAGTACCGGGTGCTCCCGTTCGGTCTCCACGGAGCCCCGCCCACATTCCAGCGACTGATGAACAGAGTGCTTCGACCCCACCAGCAGTACGCAGCGGCCTATCTGGATGATATCATCATCCACAGCCAAGGTTGGGAGGAGCACCTGACGCGCCTCCAGGCGGTGCCGGACGCGCTCAGACAAGCCGGATTGACCGCAAACCCCAAGAAATGCAAGCTAGTGTTTGAGGAGGTGGAGTACCTGGGGTATTTGATCAGACGGGGGAATGTCAAGCCTCAGGAGAGGAAGGTTCACGCGGTACGTGACTGGCCCGTTCCACGCAGCAAGACACAGGTCAAGTCCTTCCTGGGATTGGCAGGATACTATAGCCGGTTTATCCCCAACTTTGCGGCTATAGCTTCCCCCCTCACTGATCTAACCAGGGCCCGACTCCCGAAAACAGTGAAATGGACGGACGAGACAGAAGCGGCGTTCAGCCGTCTGAAGGAAGCGCTGTGCTCCCATCCGATTCTCGTAACGCCCGATTTCCAGGTGCCGATGGTGGTCCAGACTGATGCATGTGATACGGGACTAGGGGCCGTTCTGTCCCAGAGACACGATGGGGAGGAGCACCCCATCATGTACATCAGCAGAAAGCTGATACCGAGAGAGAAAAAATACTCAATTGTTGAGAAAGAGTGTCTGGCGGTGAAGTGGGGGCTAGACACTCTCAAGTATTACCTGTTATGTATACACTTCACCCTGGTCATGGACCATGCTCACCTGGTCTGGATGGCCAGGGGAAAAGACACAAACGATCGGGTCACCAGGTTGTTCTTGTCCCTTCAACGCTTCTCTTTTTCTGTTGTGCACAGGTCAGGGGCGAAGCATGGAAACGCGGATGCCCTATCGAGAAGGGAGACAGACGTTGCACTGATGACCGTCCCCTCCCCGACAGATCTAAGGGGGGGTGTACAGCAGGTCAGCCACCTTTTCTTTTGATTATTTTATTAATAAACACCCTTGAAACCGAACTAATCATACTCTGTCCGTGTCTGCTCTGTGTAAACGTCTTGACCCAAACCCCTGATCTGCTACAATATATTTTACCTTTATTTTATCAGGGAGTCATACTGAGACCAAGGTCTCTTTTACAGATGAGCCCTGAATTACAGAAAATACACATATCAATGTAAATACAAAATGCAAGCAGAAAGAACAACATGGTCATAGAAAACAAACACATTTATCAGTAATAAGGTCCTCAATCAGCCTTCTGAATTGCCCTAGAGACACCAAAACATCAAATGTAAGAACATTTTGAAGATTGTTCCACAAATTAGGTGCAAGAAAACTAAAAGGATAGGTGCAGAGGGTGTAGTCAGGGAAAGAGGATAGGTGCAGAGGGTGTAGTCAGACGAAGCTGTACTCAGAAGGTTGAAGAGGGTTGTGTGTACATAGAGGCTATGGTCATGAAGTAATATTAACATTATAATAAGTAATGTTGTTAGTAAATATTGATCTGTATAGATTAAAATGGTATTTCATGATGCAACCCTCATAAGTAACTGTGGACGAGTGTCTACTAAGCTAACTGTTATTAACTGTCATGTCCTTCGTAGCTGGTTTTCACAGGGTTCCTGGTACTGTGCTACGTTGTCTACTTCCTGCGTTTCCTGGGCTCTGGGGAGGAAAACAGGAAGTTCTTCCCCCTGCAGCGTGTGGCAGACCTGCTGCCCTCCAGAGTGAAAGGAGAGGTAACATTCACCACAACAACCCTAAGCGCTAACTCTTTCACTCACCGCATACACTCCTCACTGACCTAGTATACAGTATACCCGAAAGCAATTGGTCATAATAACTGACATAAATGTGTTGATTGATTGGTTCATTCATTCATATACTACATTGGGTCACAACTGTGTTTGAGATGTCATCCCGCTGTGTGTGTTTGTAGCCGGTGATTGACTGGACGTTGGCGAGGCTGACGTGGAGCTTCTTCAAGCAGTCATTCCTAAAGCAGATCCTGACGGAGGGTGAGCATTACATCATGACCTTCCTCAACGTGCTGAGCTTCGGGGAGCAGAGTGTGTATGACATCGTCAACGACCTGGGCTCCATGGTGGTCCGCTTCATCTTCCTGCCTATCGAGGAGATCTTCTATGTTTCTTCGTCCTTGAGGGGACGGGATGTCAGGCAGCAGAAACAGGTCAGAGAGCAGAGTCAGCCAATCAAATACCTGTCACTCATTTCACCATTTGTAAAGTTGGCTGATACACACCTAATAGCTCATGCATGTGCATTGATGCTACTTGCTGATTGGTCTGCAGGAGGAGGTTGCCATAGCAGCTGAGGTTCTGGAGTGTCTGCTGAAGCTGGTGCTTGTGATTGGTCTCATCATCAGTGTTTGGTTACGACTACTCTCACCTGGCTCTAGACCTCTATGGGGGATCACTATTGAGCAATGGCGCAGGTGGGTCAGCTAAACAAGTGAGTCGATGAATCAAGTGAGTCAACCACCATAATCAAGTCAAATTATAGAGAGATAAAGGAACTCATTCAGCAATGATTTGAATGATCCAATTCCTCAAGCTACTGGTTTTATGTGAGTGGTTGTGTAATGATATGTGTGTTATATTGAAGGGCCCAGTATTGCGATGCTACAGCTCCTATGTACTCCTGCTAGCCATTAATGGAGTGACTGAGTGCTTTGTCTTCACTGCCATGAGCAAAGAAGAGGTCAACAGGTGAGAGAAGGCAGGCTAACACACACACACACACAGAGTGTATCAAGTTGCTTACGCTGCCCTCTTGTCTGTCCCCAGGTATAACCTGGTGATGTTGGCTCTGTCCATCTCCTTCCTGCCCCTGTCCTACATGCTGACATGGTGGGCAGGGGGCATTTGCTTCATCCTGGCTAACTGTCTGAACATGGGCCTGCATTTCGTCCACAGCCTTCTCTACATCCACCACTACTTCCTGTCCAGCCAGTGGATGCCCCTGCGCGGCTTGAGGCCCTCCCCTTTCGTGCTACTGGCTCTTGCTCTCAGCACAGTCCTCACAGCCCTCTGAGGTACCACACTATAACTGTTCACCTCACTGCTTTACTGTACACACCACATACTGTATCACATATCAGCCAATCATACTTACTTCTGTCTTTGACAGTTAATAAAATAGTTATTATTTATATCTTACCACCATAGAAATGGGAGTTAGAATATAAACTATATGTCCATGCTTACCACATACTCTGAGATAATAGTGAGCCAGATTGTCTTATTTCTGTGTATTTGTTTACCATAGAATCAGATTCCTCTCACTCCCATCTGTCTGTACTCTGTTGTTTCAGGGTGTGTTCTGTTGTGACGGCGGATGGTTACTAAGGCTGGTTCACATCGCTGTGGGGGCCGGGTGTCTACTGGGTGTACTTGTCACCGTTCTTCTCACGGAGACCAAACTTGTTCAATTTGTTCAGACTCAGCTGTTACCTCGCTATGGGAAGAAACACACCTAAACCTGCCCAGCAGAGGAAAGATAAGGACCTATATTAACCTGCCAGCTACAATGGTAGAGAGGAAAGGAGTGATAGACAGAATGGCAGAAGGATGGATAGCGCTGAAGACAGTGACTTGGAAGGGAATGTGGAAACCGCTGCAATCCTAAGGAACCCTGTCATGGACTGAGGGTGAAGTCAGAATGAGCGGCTCACTGGCAAAAACTGTGTAATTGTTCCTGAGTGTGTGAGTGTGTATTTGTGCGTATGTACAGGTAACTGCCAAAATAAAGGCACCTTGGCATATATTCTACAGGTGTCTGGAACTCTCTTGGAGGGATGTGACCAATGTTCCCTCTAAACTGCATGCAGGCGCGCAGCTCCCGGGACTGCCCCGCAGAAGAAATATCAGCCCGTGCTAGAACTTTCTAAAGTTTCCCCCCTTAACACTATCAACGTTTCCCTTTACTGTGGGAATTGTGATCGAATCAACGCAATATTAGCCACTTTCAGTGCAATGTACCAAAACAAAATTAACTATGTAAGACTTAGTATGCAAAAATAACTATGGAGTACGACTCAGCCCGTACTCTACACAGACCGGTGCAGCATAACCAATCAGAACTGCAGTCAGCCTATATGCTGATAGACCATTGCAATATATGGACCTGTGCCATTCTCTTTGAACTGGACTGTTTACAGCATGAGCGGTGAGTTATTTGCCCAGTTATAGCTCATTTGTAGTCAGCAATGGGGGAGTGATTGCTTCCTACAAGAGCTCAAAACGTGTACATTTCTAGACATCTTTGAAAAGAGAGTCAGGTAAAGAGATTTTTTTTTTGGTCTTAAAGGGGCAGTGTTGTATTTTGAGACAGGCTTGAATAAGCTAAGTAGTCAATAGGTAGAGGGTTGCATCATTTGTCTGATTCTCTGTAATAATGGTATGGGAATAATAATGAATTTTTTTAAGTGGTTTCTTGCATCAAACACAACATTTTCAGTGACCTTGTCTAAAGGACAAGTGGATAAACAGGTTAATGTCAAGCCCTGCATGTTTTTTTCAAAAGTCTCATGGAATGTAGGCCTACATTGAACGCCATTGTAGGCTGAATGATAGAACAGCTATTTCCATGTTAAAATGTTATGGGATGCATTTTCTCCATTGTTTTTGATGGTAGGCAACCCTGGTAGGCCTACATTATGATCAAATAGCCACAGTAGCCTACTTGACCACTGTCTGAAACTGTAACTTAAAGCGGGTACAGCCTGTGTTCACAGTAAACGTGCGCTGGAAGTTGCACAGAATTTTCACAACGTTCAGGTTTGCGCTCAGCAGACCTGACATTTGATCAGTGCTGAAAATGTTTTGAGAGAACATTGGATGCGACACCATTCTTCCAAGAGAAATTCATAATTTGGTGTTTTGTTGATGGTGGTGGAAAACGCTGTCTCAGGCGCCGCTCCAGAATCTCCCATAAGTGTTCAATTGGGTTGAGATCTCACATACACAGACACCTCTTTCAAAGTCACTGAGATCTCCTCTTTTAGCCATGGTAGCCAAAATAATGGGCAACTGGGCATTTTTATACATGACCCTAAGCATGATGGGATTGCTTAATTAACTCAGGAACCACACCTGTGTGGAAGCACCTGCTTTCAATATACTTTGTATCCCTCATTTACTCAAGTGTTTTCTTTATTTTGGCAGTTACCTGTGTGTGAGCAAGTCTACAGTCATTGGAACAAGCACTGAAAACACTGTTTCACCTGCACGTTATTGTTTTTTTTATGCTTGAGAGGTATTTTGTAACCAAATTTAGGTTTTGATTAATAAAATCACAGGTGGATTTTGGCTGATTGTTTTGTTGTAGCCTAGGCCAGATTACATAGTGCATTAGGGCATCTTGTTGTCAAAAACATAGCTAAATAGTACAGTTTAGTTTTGCAGAAAGCGCATGCAATGTATCTAGCAATTTACTCTGCATGATGGCAACGAATATTGTCTAGTATCAATAATTGAAATTCAATGGAAGTAATTGCGTCGAGTTTCCCACCACCCCACATCTATCCTTTCGTGCGTTTCTTGATGCTGTTGCCATGGAAACGGAGAAGACCTACTTACTGCTGGAGTCTCCACCCTGCGAGAAGAAAAAAAGTATATAGTCATAGGGAATCCAAAATGTCCTACCTGCCGGGTCTAAACCAACTTAGTCTTTTGGCCTACAGAAATATACCATACAAATAAAAAGTTGCATTTAGGCTATAGAGAATTTATGCAGACAAGTCAAAAAATAGGGTATTGAATTGCATTTTTTTGCATTAACTAGCCAACTAGCGCTGTATAATGTATTGCATGGCTCACGACGACAGGCTGTGTAGGCCTATTTTCTTTATGCTTATCCTTGACAGCGCGTCGTTGTTTGTTCGCAGGATGTGTTTGTTCAATTGATTTAGATATGCTTTTGTAGTTGAAACAAAGACAACACAATGTTTTGGGCAGAGTATGTTCATATTTTCTCTCTAATCGCTGAAATATATGAACAAGTCCATCTGTGCGGGACGCCTTTTCCTCTTGACAGCCCCAGGTTGAAAAAGTGAATGATCGAGCATGCGCAGTTGAGGTTCGTGCCATATCGCAAGGAAGCAGAGAAGAAGAGAGGGCGACGTTTTAAATTTACTTGGAAAAACTAGGAAAAGGTGAGATTCACGTAAGTGTATGAAATACTTATCTAATATTTACAATGTACTAACGGGCAAACGTATTTTCAGCTGCCTTGGTGGCTCACGTGTGTTTTTTCCTGGTGTTAAAGAAGCTGTTTTGTACTCGATTGAGGACGCAGCGCCATACCCATACTTGACATTTCAGCTGCTAACTTGCTCGTGGACAGTGAAAACGGTGCGCTAGCTTCGCGCGCCCGATCATTTTCATTGCGCAGATTAATATCCACGATAAACATTGCAAATCCGTCAGAGGCACGCCAGGTGTTGTTTTCTCTTCTTTTCAATGTGGTGAATTCAATTTTACTTGATCACGACCACAATATACAATTTAAAGTTGCCTTTGCCTGCAAGATTGTGTCAACAGATTGTCATATTGCTGATGCTGACATAAACTTTCCCTGAAAAGTCTGACTAGTTTTTTTGTAGTCAAGATGAGTGTTTTAGCTCATGGTTGTTTAGCTTGCGATGTATCAATGCAAGCGTCTGATGTAACATTGTAAACATTTGTAACATTGTAATATAATATACAGTGCAGCCTGTTACACTGTTTCACGCTAGTCTGTGGCTATATGTGACCAATACTAGACAGTGTCTTACATCCATTTTCGCAATCAAACATAAACAAAATATTAATTTATGTGTAAGCTGGCTTTAGCATTTTTGTGCTGGGTTTGAAATGCCATGGTCAACCAACCCCTTTTCTGAGATGGGACCACGTTAAGCTACTGGCGGGAACACCTGTCACTGCAGGCGTGAGGCAGAGGCTGCTATAGTACAGTATATAACCTCAAAAGTGAAGATTTACACACACATCGCGATCATCGTTTGATGTCACTGCTTTGTCACATTGACATTATCGGAGGAGGGAGTCAGGCAGGGATTTATCAGGGTGAGTTCAGTTAATGACTTCTCATATTGATGAAGATGTCAACAACTCACAGGCTGATCGAAGGCTGTGTGGGTGTGTGGTATGAATGGGTCTAGGCCGGATAGCCTGCTTTAATCATGGCTCTAATCCTGCCTGAGACTGATCTCCCCTGACAGAGAAGGGAGAGAGCACCTGTCCTACAAGAGAGTGAGAGATGGACAGAGAAAGAACGCCTAAAGGCAGGGCCGATCTTTGACGTTGACGTTGAAAAGACGTCTAAAATACGTATTTTCCAGAAATTGAAGTTAGGTTCCATAGGCCCTTTTCACGTGACGTCAGACAACTTCCGTTCTGCCGCGATGCAGGTTATGTTTACATCCGGTGTCGCTTAGGAACGCTTAGCTAGTAGCACATCATTATGGAGTTCACCCAGTCCCTTTCACATCTGCCACCAATACGACTTAACGACGTAGAACGACTTGCTGACAAGTGGTCCCTTACTTCAAGATCGAAGCTTGATAAAGGCTACAAGTTCTTCATTGAAGGTTACCTGTTTGATTATGAAGGTACGTGTTTATCTTTATTTAGCTTAAATTAGCCCTATGCTAGCGAAGGTTATGAGCTGACGAGTTTCTGTTTTGCAGCCTCTTTTTAATATTACTGCTGTTTGTATCGACCGTAAAATAAGAGTCAGTAATGTATTAATGGCTAATGCTGCGCCCTTTCTCCCAATCACTGTATTGAAACAGTCTCAAGTGTAGTTAACGGTGAGGTGACAGTGAGAGGGCGATGTTACAGGTCCATGAAGAAAAATGAGGAGGCTCATCGGCTTCAGGTTTCTCAGATAAACAGTTCTCTAACATTATGATAAGATAGGTTAAGATAGATAAGTTTTCTTTTTTGTTGTGTTTTGCTGCGGTTGCAGATTTAATAAGAATGATTCCACAAAGTTCCACTGTGGATCAGTTTGTTTCTCAGTCTGAGCTCTGATTTTGTATCATTAAACTTAATACACAACGAAATTCTTACAAACCGATGTGGGTTGTTGACGGCAATAAAGACTGGGAAAGATTCTGTGATAACTCAAAATGTTCAAATTTTCGATAAGTGTTGGCACTACTTGTCAAAGGTTTCAGAACAGCCAATTTTTCTTAATTAAAAAAAGAAATTGGGTTTTGAAAATTGTGTACAGTAGTTTATAATGAAACGCAGAAAAAAATGTTTTGTAAGTACAGCACTAATTGTTATGTCTCTATGAACAGGTTACACTAGACTCTGCAGAGGTTCCTGTGGTACTCAATCACATGTCATGTTCCTGCTCTGCTGGGAAAGCACTATGTAATCACATAGTAGCACTTCTTTTTCAAAGTGCTCACTATGTTACCATGGGCTTTAAGACAGTGCCATTGCCTCTGTCATGCACCAGCGCACTGCAGACCTGGCACCGGCCTAGGACACAGGTCAGACATTATTTGTTACACTGATGCAGAACTTTGCAGTTTGTATTGACTTTTGACAATGTATTGTTCATCATTATTATATCACAGGGAATTGTACCAGAGGCCACCAATGATATGGCGGTGTGTAAACCAGCGGCTAAGAAAAAAACAAGTGTCAGAGCTGGTGTGAAGTGCACACTGTACCGAGCCTATGATGGTGAGTCTGAATGAGCCCCCGCCTGTACTAGAGCACAAAGACTTTAGTGCATTTCTAAAATAATACAAACATAAAAGTTATTATTATTTGTTACTTTTTATATAGACTTTCAGTGGATATTTTTTTATTTGTATTAGAAGCATGTACGAGACTGGATGAGTGTGGTTGTCTTTTTTAGTGAAAAAGATAAGGTGGCATTTAATGAAATCTAAACTTGACATATCTCACTTTCATGCCAGGGCCTATTCCGGATCCTCACGTCATGGCCAGTGCTGAGAAACTGAAAGACATCCGTCCACAACCAGGGATTTGCAAATTGCTGCACGGGCTTGAGGGCCTTAATTTGGTGGACTCTAAATTTGGCCCTGTGCCATTTGGGTCTGTGCTTTCTTACCAGTGCCCTCTAGAATTAAGTAGAGATATTATTAAACACCCTGGTGCCAGTGAGTTTCCTCAGTTGCCTATTGAAGGTTACAACTTTAAATTTCCCATTGATTTTGAGCCCAACTACATACAACAATGTCATTTGGACAGCCTGATTGTGTCAGAGGAGATGTCTGCTGCTATTGAAGCAGAAACAAGAATGCAGTCAGAATGCCAGCTGTGGAGCCAGGTACGCAAACCCCGACTGACAGCCAGCAGATTCCGTGAAATATGCCATGTTCGTGGGGAGTTGTCTGCCAAGGCTTTGGCAACCCGCATTCTGAGAGGAACTCCTCAGACAGCTGCTATGAGAAGAGGGTTGGATCTGGAACCTGAGATACTGAGGCAATATTCTGATTTTTGTGATGTCTCTCTGAAACAATGCGGGGTCATCATCCACCCTGATTCACCTCACCTTGCAGCCAGCCCGGATGCTAAAGTCTTCTGCCCAACAGAAGCACCACCATTTGGTCTTGCTGAGGTTAAGAGTTGCGATGTTGAAAATGTTACCCAAGTTAAACACCTGATCACAGTTAAAGGCCAGGCCTGCCTTAAGAAGAGCCACAAATACTACTATCAGGTTCAAGGCCAACTCGCCTTAAGCGGACTTCAGTGGTGTGACTTCATTACAGATACCCGCACTGACTTCACAGTTGAGAGAATCTTTAGGGATGAGGAGATTATCCACTCAATGCGACAGAAGCTTGATCATTTCTATTATAACATCTACATGGATGTCTTCTTAAGTTATAAAACATAAGGCAGAATTTTATGTGTAAATAGTGTTAAGGTAAATGTGGAAGGTGAACCTTTGACATTTTTTTCTTTAACTGCAAATTAACTTGTCATATACTGTATATCTCCTATGTACTGAAACACACATTTTGAAAAGGATTGTGATGTAAATGTCGACATGTTTTTCTTTAACTGCAAATGAACTTCATTGTGTTATATACTGTATATCTATGTATTGAAATACAAATTTTGAAAAGGATTGCGATGTTGTAAATGCTCTTACCAAAATCAAAAAGGATTGGAAGCAGTTGCTTGCAAACATATATTTAATAGTTCCATCAGTGCCATGACACATAAGCACATAACATGGTTAATAGTTGGATATTTTTACAATATATCACATTAGGTTCATTAATAGCTATGAAAAAGTTATTACCCTTAACAAAAACATACAGTATAACATTAGATCAATTAAATTACCAACAAAGTTAATTCATATTTACATTTTTTTGTACATACAATACAGTAATATAAAAGTACTTCTATTTACAGCCCATCTAGCTTACTCAGGAAATATACAACTTCCAGTTGACAAAAACATCAGACTGGTTTGTCTCCTTTAATGTCAAGAGGTCCCTGATAGTTCGACATGAGGCAGCAGATGGCCCACAGCTGATTCACTGAACCCACTGTGGAAAGAGGAACAAGCCCATCCCAGATATGGTACTCCTTCACCCTCCGTATGGCCCTCTCGACTAAAATCCTCAGCCGGGCGATGGCCTGGGTCTTAAGAGTGTCCTCCCTGCTGAGCTGAGGAGATTTTTTTCAGTGGAGGGATGACGAGTGTTGCCCCCACTTCTGACAACATCCTCTCGATCAGGAAACCCTTGTCCGCCATTAATTCATCTCCGGGCTGAAGTAAATGCAAGATCTGACATTTCCGTGTTATTTCCATGTCGGAGATGGAGCCTGTGTAGAGCTTTGATACAAATGTGATAACACCACATGGAGCTACACCAATCAGCCCTTTAAAGGTGGTGTGATTTTTGTAGCTCGAAAAGGTTTCTGACTGTAGTGAGAGGGAGGATGGTGTTTCACAGCGGATCTCGGTGCAGTCTACTATAACTCTCACCTGAGGGCAGTAGAGCTTGAACTTATCAGGCATTGTGGCCTGCACCTGCTCTCTTGTCATCCACACCGGCAGTGAGCCAAGAACCTGGTAAAGGTAGCTAGTCCATGTTAAAATGATGCGGCTAACTGTGGACAGGCTGACCTCAAAGATGGTAGACAAGGTTTTCTCCTGAAGCCCAGCTGCAACACGACACAGAAACATAAATAGTTCATCAATAAGTGGAAGTTTTCGGTGAGGGCTAGGTGTCACATGTGCCGTTTGCTGTGCCTTAGACCAGTATACAAGCCGTGAAGCAGAGGGATAAACAGAATCCCAAAACACGGTGAAGACCTCCTTTGAGCTGAATCGTGTGTAGTAGCGATAGTCCTCATCTGTGACACAAAAATTAAAAAGGAGTGGATGCTGCTTCTTAACTGTCAGGTGCTGGATCTCAATTTCTAGGGACAACACTTGCAGCTCCAACTCTCGAATTCTTTGAGTAGCACTGTCCAGTTTACCTTAAGGGGAAGAAAAAAGCATACATGTTGGTAGGTTAGTTATTACTCATCTATCCCATCCCATTTTCAATAAATAAAACTGAAGAAGCTTCTAAGATGGATGAGGTTTAAAACGCCAAGTCTTTTCACAGAGAGACCAGTTACTCCAAATCGTAGTATAAAATAGTATTTTTACTTAACTGCCATATACTTTTACTTTTTTTGCCAAACAGATACATGGTTACTCTTATTTGTAATACTAACCAGGAGAAGGACGGCAGGCATAGTCGTGATCGTTTGTCACTGCAGGCAAAGCACCCTCTGTGCTGTCAGGCATCTCATGATCAGAATCATCCAGGACAGCAACACCAAGACGCTTTCTTGCTCGCTGGTAAACTGACTCCCGAGCTTGTGAGCCGCCTCCTATATGTGTGAAATTAACCATATGCTTGTCATGATACATTTTGGTAATCACTTTTCAGTCCCTAAAATGACAAAATGTAGCAGCTATATTGCATCAGGATTAAATTATTAAACATTTTGTACAAGTAATATATTATTGGATTACAGTAGTATTACGTTTAACGCTGTCTACCTATCCTTACCCCAATCATTCCAGTGGAATCTAGACGGCACTGATCCCTGTTTAATACGGATCCGTCCACTGGCCGATGTGTATCTATCCTCAGGGGGAAAGTGCTGACTGCAAACAAAGGTGCTCCCACGAAGAATCTTAAAACTTGGTCCCTCATCTCTCCTGATCGCCCTCACCCAACGGGCACGTATTTCTCCATCAACAGGGAAATCGTGAAAACTCAGATACGGGAATTTCTGTTTGTTGTTTGAACAAAATGGTACACTGCAATAGCATCTTCTCGAAGATTGTGCCATGCTTCGGTGTTGGATGGGATACTGTTGCGATACAGACACCGAGAGAAAAGAAACAGCTAAATTAACATTCAGCTTTGACCAGGAATCAATATTTATCTAGCTATCATGCACAACAGTATTTGAATAGGTGAGTTACTATACATTCATGAATAAACTAACTGCCTAACAAAGGGTTAGATAGCTAGCTAAGTAAACTTGTTACATTACAGCCAGGCAGCAATGTAACGCTACCTTTTAACGTTATCGGTATCTGGTACTAAGTTGTTGTTAGCTAACGTTAGCCCACTTTTAAGTAACTAAGGCAGTGAACAATTATGAATTAACAATAACGTTAGCAAGTTACAAACCATTGCATATACGTAAACATTATTACTCTTAACTTTACTAATTTAACTTAAACGTACCTTTTGGAATTTCTTCAAGTAGCTAGCTTGCTAGTTAGTGGTCAACAGTTGTATTTTCGTTGAGAAGTCTCAGGTTACGGGCGAACGGAAGTGAAGTTAACCTGCTACGCGGAAAGGCGGAAGTTAGATGACGTCATCGTGAAAAGGGCCTATTTAGGTTCTGAATTATGGGGGAAAATACGTATTTTCCAGGACGTTGAAAAAGCATCAGACGTTGAAAAATACGTATATTCCGGATGTTGAAGTCAGGTTCATTTTCGGTTATGAATGAAAGTTTAAAATACTTGTTTTCCGGACGTGGAGAATATGTATTTTCCAGACTTTTAAAATATGTATTTTTCGGACGTTGAAATCCTGACCGGATAAAAATCCATGTCTGTGGATGTTGAAATCAAGGCCGGTCTGGACCACACCAAATCTGAAGCAAACATAGACGTCTATGATTGGTTCAGATTTGTTCTGGAACGGACCAAAAACCAATGTCTGTGGATGTGGAAATCAAGGCCGGTCCAGACTGCACCAAAAAAAAGACGTCCAAAAGGCGACGTCGTGGTAAGCCTACTGTTTTTATAAACCACCACAAAAAAAATACTTCCAAAAGACGTTGGCTCGTGTTTACTGGTGTGTAGCCTACCATGTCTGCCAGCAATGGAATTTTATGGATGCCCATCCATGTGGTAGGCCCGCCATTTGTAAAACAGGCCATTGCATTGGCTTTATTAGTCATGATTCCTGTGACTAATCATTTTGGCTATTTAAACTCTGAATATCAGCTACCCAATTTTTTTGGAGTTATCGTGTACGGATACAAACTTCAAACCACTGAACATGTCAATGGGGTGAAACTCCTGGACAACAGTGGCAATTCCATATTGTCCATTTTACTTTGACCTGTCTGTTTTTAGGATATGTTTGTTAACGTGACAGCGCATTTTAATATTTGATTGGGCGACATTTAGGTTAGGCTATTTGATCGGAAAAACCTGCATGATGGAAAAAGTGTCCGTCTCAATACATTGTCATACATTCTATCTCCAGCCTGTAAGCTACAGAAAATATGATTTTTTTGTGGAACGTCGCAGCGATGCATCTCTCCAACAGCACACTACAGGGGCGCACGGGGAATGGACAAAGTGGGCACTGCTTATCATAGGACGGCATCAGCGCTCACCTAAAAAGCCCATATGCCACTAGTTGAGAGAAATTGTCATTTTTGGGGGGGCAAAATGTGAGGTTTTATGTTTTGTTGTTAAAATCAAATTGTATTTGTCACATGCGCCGAATACAACCTGTGTAGACCTTACAGTGAAATGCTTACTTACAAGCCCTTAACCAACAATGCCGTTTTAAGAAAAATAAGTGTTAAGTAAAAAAATAGAGAAGTTAAAAACTACAAATTAATTAAAGAGCAGCAGTAAAATAATAGTAGCAAGGCCATATACAGCGGGTACCGGTACAGAGTCAATGTGCCGGGCACAGGTTAGTCGAGGTAATTGAGGTAATATGTACATGTAGGTAGAGTTAAAGTGACTATGCATAGATAATAAACAGAGAGTAGCAGCAGCGTAAAAGAAGGGGTGGGGGGAACAATAAAAATAGTCCAGGTAGCCATTTGATTAGATGTTCAGGAGTCTTATGGCTTGGGGGTAGAAGCTGTTAAGAAGCCTTTTGGACCTAGACTTGGCGCTCCTGTACTGCTTGCCGTGCAGTAGCAGAGAGAACAGTCTATGACTAGGGTGGCTGGAGTCTTTGACCATTTTTAGGGCCTTCCTCTGACACTGCGTGCTATAGAGGTCCTGGATGGCAGGAAGCTTGGCCTGAGTGATGTACAGTTTAGCTCAGAAAATGCCACCGTTGCCTAATGAGTGGGCCGGCCGTGCCTGAAGGTCCCACATTCAAAAGGGACAGCTTTCCAAATGCAACTCTCCTCTCAACCTACCTAAATCTACATGATTGCTAACCTTTTTGTAGTCTTGGAAGTGGAACTGTATAGTGTGTAGTAGCCACTGAGTACCAGGCCCTAAACACAGACGTGTTTATTTAACAGCTTGACTTTGTATCTTTTTCAGTTGCATCAAAGTGGTTTTAGCTACTGCTAATACAGTCTTCTGGGTGGTGTTGGGAACACAGTGGGGGCATCATGAACCCCGAGGCACAGGAATCTGGTGAGTCTCACAATGGTTCAATGGCAGTGGTGTATTCAGGTGTATTTTTCTGTCTTTATAAATTCGTTTGTGTGTCTTTCAGCAGGGGGCTCTGAACTGGAGTCTGACTTCAACTGGGATGAATATCTGGAGGAGAATGGAGTATTGGCGGTTCCACATCACGCCTTCAAACATGTATGTCTTATTTCACTGCATCAGGGCCCATTTGCAGATATGGTACTTATATTTTTTTATTTTACTTTTTTATTTAAAAATAAATTCATTGTTGGTTAAAGGGCTGTAAGTAAGCATTTCACGGTAATGTCTACACCTGTTGTATGTGGCAAATCAAATTTGATTTGATTATTTAGGGCCCAGAGTTTTTCCTGGCCAGGGCCCTATTTATTGTATATCCACTCACACATTAATTATGGTTGTGTTTCCCCTTCCCTCCCTCTCAGGTGGACCATAGCCTGCAGACAGGGCTGACTCCAGGGATGAGGCTGGAGGTGTGTGTGCGTTCGGAGCCTGACCAACCCTACTGGGTGGCCACTATCATCACCACCTGTGGCCAACTGCTGCTGCTGCGCTACAAGGGTTACCATGACGACCGACGAGCAGACTTCTGGTGTGACGTCATGACCTCTGACCTCCACCCTCTGGGGTGGGGTAGGCAGCAGGGGCGACCAATGAGACCGCCCTGTGGTGAGGAGGGGGTGACAAAGGGGTTAAGGGCAATATACGCTTGTGTTGCTGTAGACCGTTTGGGCCCTGTGCTCAAATAAATGTATTGGAATACGCTGTTAAAGCTTTTCATATATACAGGAATTAACAGCATAAAGATGTACACAATATATGAATGTGATGTGAGTCCAGGTGTCCGTAAGAAACATGGTGACTGGGAAGCTGTCCTAGAGGAGGCTCTGGCTCAGGGAGGGAGCGCACCAGCACACCTACTGAAGGGGGTGAGTCTGGGGGAGGGAGGAGTGGGGACACCAGGACCATAACTATAGCTACAGTGGGGGAAAAAAGTATTTAGTCAGTCACCAATTGTGCAAGTTCTCCCACTTAAAAAGATGAGAGAGGCCTGTAATTTTCATCATAGGTACATGTCAACTATGACAGACAAAATGAGGGGGAAAAAAATCCAGAAAATCACATTGTAGGATTTTTAATGAATTTATTTGCAAATTATGGTGGAAAATATGTATTTGGTCAATAACAAAAGTTTCTCAATACTTTGTTATATACCCTTTGTTGGCAATGACACAGGTCAAACGTTTTCTGTAAGTCTTCACAAGGTTTTCACACACTGTTGCTGGTATTTTGGCCCATTCCTCCATGCAGATCTCCTCTAGAGCAGTGATGTTTTGGGGCTGTCGCTGGGCAACACAGACTTTCAACTCCCTCCAAAGATTTTCTATGGGGTTGAGATCTGGAGACTGGCTAAGCCACTCCAGGACCTTGAAATGCTTCTTACGAAGGCACTCCTTCGTTGCCCGGGCGGTGTGTTTGGGATCATTGTCATGCTGAAAGACCCAGCCACGTTTCATCTTCAATGCCCTTGCTGATGGAAGGAGGTTTTCACTCAAAATCTCACGATACATGGCCCCATTCATTATTTCCTTTACACGGATCAGTCATCCTGGTCCCTTTGCAGAAAAACAGCCCCAAAGCATGATGTTTCCACCCCCATGCTTCACAGTAGGTATGGTGTTCTTTGGATGCAACTCAGCATTCTTTGTCCTCCAAACACGACTGAGTTTAGTTTTTACCAAAAAGTTATATTTTGGTTTCATCTGACCATATGACATTCTCCCAATCCTCTTCTGGATCATCCAAATGCACTCTAGCAAACTTCAGACGGGCCTGGACATGTACTGGCTTAAGCAGGGGGACACGTCTGGCACTGCAGGATTTGAGTCCCTGGCGGCGTAGTGTGTTACTGATGGTAGGCTTTGTTACTTTGGTCCCAGCTCTCTGCAGGTCAGTCACTAGGTCCCCCCGTGTGGTTCTGGGATTTTTGCTCACCGTTCTTGTGATCATTTTGACCCCACGGGGTGAGATCTTGCGTGGAGCCCCAGATCGAGGGAGATTATCAGTGGTCTTGTATGTCTTCCATTTCCTAATAATTGCTCCCACAGTTGATTTTTTCAAACCAAGCTGCTTACCTATTGCAGATTCAGTCTTCCCAGCCTGGTGCAGGTCTACAATTTTGTTTCTGGTGTCCTTTGACAGCTCTTTGGTCTTGGCCATAGTGGAGTTTGGAGTGTGACTGTTTGAGGTTGTGGACAGGTGTCTTTTTATACTGATAACTAGTTCAAACAGGTGCCATTAATACAGGTAACGAGTGGAGAACAGAGAAGCCTCTTAAAGAAGAAGTTACAGGTCTGTGAGAGCCAGAAATCTTGCTTGTTTGTAGGTGACCAAATACTTATTTTCCACCATAATTTGCAAATAAATTCATAAAAAATCCTACAATGTGATTTTCTGGAATTTCTTTCCTCAATTTGTCTGTCATAGTTGACGTGTACCTATGATGAAAAGTACAGGCCTCTCTCTCATCTTTTTAAGTGGGAGAACTTGCACAATTGGTGGCTGACTATATACTTTTTTTCCCCACTGTAGGACCTATTCAACATTACTACTCATGTCAGAAAAGCTTGGTTTTTTTGTATCGATAAATGTTAACATTTTCTAACATTCTCTTGTCTGTGTCCAGGCTCAGACAGGGGGAGACCCAGCAGACCTGTTTCCCCCGGGGTGGTGTGTGGAGCTGCAGGACACTGTGGACCCAGGGGTGGCCTGGGGGGCTCAGGTGGAGGACAACATAGGGGGCCGTCTGTGTCTGCGCTACGCTGGGACAGAGGGGCTCACCCAGTCACAGGCCAGGCGCTGGGTATTCTACCTGGACCCCCTCCTGCAACCACCTGGCTGGGCTGAGGAGAACAGCTACTCTCTCACTCCACCTGCTGGTAAGGAACAGAACTGCCTCTGCACCTTGTGCTGTTGACCAACCCTGGTCCTGAAAAGCTACAGAGTAAACACAAATACACCTCAATCAATGAATCATTAAGACCTTGTTGAATAAGGTGTATTAATGTTGGGCTGGTTGAATGCTGACCACTGTTGTAGTATGTTTGTGTTTGTTTGGATGCTTTTGTTTGTGTTTTAAGTATTAATGACAGTTACTTAGTGATAATGTCACTGCTGTGTTTCAGTGCTTTGTGGTTTGCGCAGCGAATCAGAGTGGGAGGAGGTGAGAAAGAACATTAGACAGCCTAAAGAAGAAGCTTTCAATCGAGACTTTTTTAAGGTATACTTTACATCTCGCTCTCTCACTCTCTCTCTTTCTCTCTCTGCCCTCTTTCTGTCTCCCTCTCCCTCTGACATATCTTCTGTGTGTTTGTAGGACCGGCCAGTCCTCTCTCCTCACTGCTTCTCTGAGGGGATGAAGTTGGAGGCAGTGAACCCCGCTGCCCCCTTCAACATCAGCCCAGCTACTGTCACCAAGGTAACGCCCTCATGTCACCACCAGGGTTAGCGTTAATTTGACAAATTCAATTCTTATTCAATTCACTCTCCCTGTAAATTCAATATAATTCAAATTCCAGGTCAGTCTTTGAATTCAGAGATAATCCAATTCCTCTCAATACCAATTTTAGGTCAATTCCAGAATTCAATTCCCAATTCAATATTATCCCCAACAATTCCACAAATTCCAATTAAATTCCCTCAGTCTTTCAGGCTGATCGTGTCACTGTTCAGAAAGCTATACTGGAAAAAGTCACTTTTTTATACTAAGTGCATTCATTCCATTAACTGGAAAATTTACTAATATTTAATCCCAATTCAATTCCAAAGATTAAACGTTTTTACAATTCAAGTTCAAACAGTCTAATTCCAATTCAATTCCAGTTCCATAACTTTGATTGTTGAAATTCAAATTGAATTAAACGTAAATTCTCCACTTCATGAGTGAATTAAATAATTGAATTGGAATTTCTAATTAAAAGGGAATTGACCCCAACCCTGAGGCCTCATTTAAAAACATTGCGTACGAGCAAAATATTGGCCAAAACATGCGTGTGCCAGTTTTCACACAAAAGTTGGAATTTATAAAAATGTGCTTATCCTCCCACAGACTTCAGACCATGCGTACACACAGTTTCTAGTGGTTGAAGTATTGCATTGCAAGAAGGCAAAAGTAGCCTAGTAGTAGCCTTGTGCAGGAATATATGATGACATTCTTATTTATAACAAAAAAACAGGTAGCTAAATATAATAACAAGATACAATCATTTGCTGTTAGCGAGAAGAGCAAAAATCTATTTATTTTATCTTTGCATTCTAAAATAATTAGAAATACAGTGGGGGAAAAAAGTATTTAGTCAGCCACCAATTGTGCAAGTTCTCCCACTTAAAAAGATGAGAGAGGCCTGTAATTTTCATCATAGGTACACGTCAACTATGACAGACAAATTGAGGGAAAAAAATCCAGAAAATCACATTGTAGGATTTTTAATGAATTTATTTGCAAATTCTGGTGGAAAATAAGTATTTGGTCACCTACAAACAAGCAAGAGTTCTGGCTCTCACAGACCTGTAACTTCTTATTTAAGAGGCTCCTCTGTCCTCCACTCGTTACCTGTATTAATGGCACCTGTTTGAACTTGTTATCAGTATAAAAGACACCTGTCCACAACCTCAAACAGTCACACTCCAAACTCCACTATGGCCAAGACCAAAGAGCTGTCAAAGGACACCAGAAACAAAATTGTAGACCTGCACCAGGCTGGGAAGACTGAATCTGCAATAGGTAAGCAGCTTGGTTTGAAAAAATCAACTGTGGGAGCAATTATTAGGAAATGGAAGACATACAAGACCACTGATAATCTCCCTCGATCTGGGGCTCCACGCAAGATCTCACCCCGTGGGGTCAAAATGATCACAAGAACGGTGAGCAAAAATCCCAGAACCACACGGGGGGACCTAGTGAATGACCTGCAGAGAGCTGGGACCAATGTAACAAAGCCTACCATCAGTAACACACTACGCCGCCAGGGACTCAAATCCTGCAGTGCCAGACGTGTCCCCCTGCTTAAGCCAGTACATGTCCAGGCCCTTCTGAAGTTTGCTAGAGTGCATTTGGATGATCCAGAAGAGGATTGGGAGAATGTCATATGGTCAGATGAAACCAAAATATAACTTTTTGGTAAAAACTAAACTCGTCGTGTTTGGAGGACAAAGAATGCTGAGTTGCATCCAAAGAACACCATACCTACTGTGAAGCATGGGGGTGGAAACATCATGCTTTGGGGCTGTTTTTCTGCAAAGGCACCAGGACGACTGATCTGTGTAAAGGAAAGAATGAATGGGGCCATGTATCGTGAGATTTTGAGTGAAAACCTCCTTCCATCAGCAAGGGCATTGAAGATGAAACGTGGCTGGGTCTTTCAGCATGACAATGATCCCAAACACACCGCCCGGGCAACGAAGGAGTGGCTTCGTAAGAAGCATTTCAAGGTCCTGGAGTGGCCTAGCCAGTCTCCAGATCTCAACCCCATAGAAAATCTTTGGAGGGAGTTGAAAGTCTGTGTTGCCCAGCGACAGCCCCAAAACATCACTGCTCTAGAGGAGATCTGCATGGAGGAATGGGCCAAAATACCAGCAACAGTGTGTGAAAACCTTGTGAAGACTTACAGAAAATGTTTGACCTGTGTCATTGCCAACAAAGGGTATATAACAAAGTATTGAGAAACTTTTGTTATTGACCAAATACTTATTTTCCACCATAATTTGCAAATAAATTCATTAAAAATCCTACAATGTGATTTTCTGGATTTTTTTCCCTCATTTTGTCTGTCATAGTTGACGTGTACCTATGATGAAAATTACAGGCCTCTCTCATCTTTTTAAGTGGGAGAACTTGCACAATTAGTGGCTGACTAAATACTTTTTTTCCCCACAGTAGGCATCTACAGTTATCTGAAGTTTACATACACTTAGGTTGGAGTCATTAAAACTAGTTTTTCAACCACTCCACACATTTCTTGTTAACAAACTATAGTTTTGGCAAGTCGGTTAGGACATCTATTTTGTGCATGAAACAAGTAATTTTTCCAACAATTGTATACATACAGAGTATTTCACTTATAATGCACTGTATCACAATTCCAGTGGGTCAGAAGTTTACATACACTAAGTTGACTGTGCCTTTAAACAGCTTGGAAAATTCCAGAAAATGATGTCATGGCTTTAGAAGCTTCTGATAGGCTAATTGACATCATTTGAGTCAATTGGAGGTGTACCTGTGGATGTATTTCAAGGCCTACCTTCAAACTCAGTGCCTCTTTGCTTGACATCATGGGAAAATCAAAAGAAATCAGCCAAGACCTCAGAAAGAAAAATTGTAGACCTCCACATGTCTGGTTCATCCTTGGGAGCAATTTCCAAACGGCTGAAGGTACCACGTTCATCTGTACAAACAATAGTCTTCAAGTATAAACACCATGGGACCACGCAGCCGTCATACCGCTCAGGAAGGAGACGCGTTCTGTCTCCTTGAGATGAACGTACTTTGGTGCGAAAAGTGCAAATAAATCCCAGAACAACAGCAAAGGACCTTGTGAAGATGCTGGGAGAAACAGGTACAAAAGTATCTATATCCACAGTAAAACGAATCCTATATCGACATAACCTGAAAGGCCGCTGAGTAAGGAAGAAGCCACTGCTCCAAAACCGCCATAAAAAAGCCAGACTACGGTTTGCAACTGCACATGGGGACAAAGATCGTACTTTTTGGAGAAATGTCCTCTGGTCTGATGAAACAAAAATAGAACTGTTTGGCCATAATGACCATCGTTATGTTTGGGGGAAAAAGGGGGAGCTTGCAAGCCGAAGAACACCATCCCAACCGTGAAGCACGGGGGTGGCAGCATCATGCTGTGGGGGTGCTTTGCTGTAGGAGGGACTGGTGCACTTCACAAAATAGATGGCATTATGAGGAAGGAAAATTATGTGGATATATTGAAGCAACATCTCAAGACATCAGTCAGGAAGTTAAAGCTTGGTCGCAAATGGGTCTTCCAAATGGACAATGACCCCAAGCATACTTCCAAAGTTGTGGCAAAATGGCTTAAGGACAACGAAGTCAAGGTATTGGAGTGGCCATCACAAAGCCCTGACCTCAATCCTATAGAACATTTGTGGGCAGAACTGAAAAAGCGTGTGCGAGCAAGGAGGCCTACAAACCTGACTCAGTTACACCAGCTCTGTCAGGAGGAATGGGCCAAAATTCACCCAACTTATTGTGGGAAGCTTGTGGAAGGCTACCCAAAACGTTTGACCCAAGTTAAACAATTTAAAGGCAATGCTACCAAATACTAATTGAGTGTATGTAAACTTCTGACCCACTGGGAATGCGATGAAATGAATAAAAGCTGAAATAAATCATTCTCTCTACTATTATTCTGACATTTCACGTTCTTAAAATAAAGTGGGGATCCTAACTGACCTAAGACAGGGAATCTTTACTAGGATTAAATGTCAGGAATTGTGAAAAACTGAGTTTAAATGTATTTGGCTAAGGTGTATGTAAACTTCCGACTTCAACTGTATTTCCTATTATTTATTTAATTTCCATGATCATTATAGAATAAATTCCTCACCTTTTCTGACTGTGATGGTTTCATATTTGCGAAATAGCCTGTAGGCCTACAACAAGTTAGGATAGGCTACCATTCGTCCCATCTCTCTTTTAATTGGACCCACTTCACAGTAGTAAATAGATAAGCTATTTTAAGTATTTTACTCTATGCGATCTGTTCCGAAGCACAGTTTAATGTAGAATAGACGGTTCACCTTTTCCATTGACGTTTGTAGGCTACTACGTCTGAATACTGTAATGTACAATTTCTCAAGTAGACAATAATTTGATTTGATATTTCATTTATAAACAGAATGCATATATCGTAACCATTGCAGAATAAATTCCTCACCTTTTCTGGCCATGACGAGTTCATATTTCCGAAGTAGCCAAACAACAAATGACCATGCGCATCTCTCATTGCGCCTATTATATATTATAATTTCAAGTTTTTGCATCCGAAAGCGGGAGAAGTTTCTAACATACAGTAGAGTTTAACAGACGTTAAACACTTTTGCATTGAAGTGTGTAGGCTACCACTGTAAGTAGTATGCCTACTGTAGTTTTCATTTTCTTCAGAGTAGACAATGTTTCAGAATTTGCGGGCAGTGCAGCATATTTAGGTTTGGGAAAAAGTAAATGCAAAACATTATTGAATTCAAACGATCTGTTTACAGGTCCACAACAATGTGTAATTGGTTTGGTCTTTCAGACATGGTCAGATACAGCAAAAGTCACTGCAAAATAAAACATTCTGCCACCCCCCTAAGTTTGCCATGCATTGCTATTTCCTTAGATACTGTCTTGGCCTAATTCCAAAACTTCCAAAGTATACAGCAAATAAGGGCGTTATTGTCACCATAGAAGGTGAATGATGGGCAGTTTTCAGGTGGAGTTATAATGCTCGTTCACGACAGGTCTAATTTATAACGGGAAACATGGGTATGTATGGCATGCGCCAAGTTTATAAATCTAAATATTTTGGTGCATGCGCAGTCTTTTCAGAAATGGCACACACAGATATTTAGTGTTACATTTACACAACGGTTATAAATGAGGCCCCTGGTCACCACGGTAACATCCCCACTGCACCCACACACAGCATCCATCTTCTTCAGTGTTTATCAATTACATATAGTGTGTGGTAGGTTGCCCCTAGTTGTATGGGGCTATAACAGTGATGTCATCATTGTGTCCCCCAGGTGTTGAGCGACAAGTACTTCCTGGTGCAGATGGACAGCCTGCAGGGAGACAGTGAGGGGGCGGGGCCTGACTCATCCTTCCTCTGTCACCATGGAAGCACCGGAATCTTCCCTGTCCATTGGAGCCTTAAAAATGGGGTACCCCTCAGTCCCCCTCCAGGTAAGGCAGAATACACCAGAGGTGTGGACTCAAGTCACATGACTTGGACTTGAGTCTGACTCGAGTCACAGATTGAATGATAAAATAAAATAACTTCAGACTTGACTTGGAGCGTCAAGACTCGGGACTCGACATTGACTTGAGACTGATGACTTGAAATTATCTGGCCAGGGTTTTGTAACGTTTTGTCACAAATTTTTTGGCACAGTCTCCGGATATTCAATGTCTGCTTTTTTTAAAAACTTTTACCCATCTAGCAATCGGTGCCCTTCATTGCGAGGCATTGGAAAACCTTCCTGGTCTTTGTGGTTGAATATGTGTTTGAAATTTACTGCTCGACTGAAGGACCTTACAGATAATTGTATGTGTCATTCAAAAATCATGTTAAACACTATTATTGCATACAGAGTGAGTCCATGCAGCTTATTATGTGACTTGTTAAGCACACTTTTACTCCTGAACTTATGTAGGCTTGCCATAACAAAGGGGTTGAATACTTATTGGCTCAAGACATTTCAGCGTTTCATTTTTAATTAATTTATACAAATTTGAAAATACATAATTCAACTTTGACATTATGGGGTATTGTGTGTAGGCCAGTGACACAAAATCTCAATTTAATCCATTTTAAATTCAGGCTGGAACACAACAAAATGTGGGAAAAGTCAAGGGGTGTGAATACTTTCTGAAGGCACTGTATAGCCTACCATTTGTATTTTATATTTATGCCTTTGCTTATTCAATCTGGCCACTAACATAGGCCTACAGCGTTGCACGCAATTCTTCTTTCAAAAACATCTAATCTGTGCTTCAGAACCAAAAAGTTGTGCATCTTGACTGTTGACCAATGACCAGTCATCAGCATTGGCGCACAAAGGCGGGCGTACATATCCAGATTAATGACCAGAAAGCACTTGTTTCATTTTCTAAGGTTTTGCCTGGCACTTAAAAAAAAATATATATAAAATACAGTTTAGCAATCTGCTACCGACATATCTTTGACAGAACAATAGGCTACCTGGATATTTCAGATAGGCCTAGTTTGGGTGGGTTAATTATATACCTCAGTGGTGGGTAGGCCTACTGGCTAGAGATAGTTCTAACATCAATACTCATGGGATGAAGATGTAACATATTCTGGCGAATTAATTCCGATATTTGTGAGGAAGAAAAAGTCATGCTTTCCATCCGATCCTGCAACCTCCGCTGCATACAGGTAGGCCGTATGATCCTGCTTGCCTGGACTCAAAGTGCAGGTGTATCTTGTGTTTTTAAAATGCAGCACCATTTATATCTGTAATGAAAGGCAACATCTTCACAGCAATTGTGTGCACGTGCATGTGCATGCACTGGGGGTCGCAAGCTTTGAAACACTCCTTTTTGGGGGTCGCGGGTCAAAACGTTTGAGAACCACTAAGCTAGTGAACAGATGGCTGATTTTCTGTACAGCTATAGGATCGGCTGCAGCACAAACGGCAAATTGTAGGGAGAGAGGATTGCCATAAATAAATATGCAGCTCTAACAATTGTTTGGTGATCAAGAATAATCAAGGTTTACTTTGCAAGCTCACCAGTATTTCCCACGGGGGGGCCAGTATGAAAAATAAAATTACAATAAAAAAATAATGTATGCACTCACTAACTGTAAATCGCTCTGGATAAGAGCGTCTGCTAAATGACTAAAATGTAATGGGGCATCAATCAACAATGACTAACATAGGCCTACTGGTCTTTTGGTATGTCAAAATTGCATGAAATGGATCATTTACTCATGAAGCTTGCGTTTGGTATTTGTTGTTAAATTAACTATTTCATAATCAAAATATGCTGTAGACAAAAATGAAAAGGGCTGTCTGCTAGCCTAAAGAAAATGTATAAAGTTTTATTTTTAACTTGACTTGAAAAAACTTGACTCGACTTGCTCTTAGAATGCACGACTTGAACTTGACTCGAGAATCGACCGGTTCCACTTGGGACTCGACTTGAGACTCGGACCTTGTGACTTGCTTGTGACTTGAATAATAGTGATTTCGTCCCACCTCTGGAATACACTCATCTCAGGCACTGTACTGCAGTCACCAGTGAAATGGATCTCCGATTTGACTGTGTTCCTGGGTATGTGGGTGTGTAGGTTACCAGGGTCAGGACTTTGACTGGGCGGATTACCTGAAACAGTGTGGAGCAGAGGGAGCGCCAGAGAGCTGTTTCCCTGTGGTGAGACACACAAACACACACACACACACACACACACACACACACACACACACACACACCACTCAGACAAGTGTTTTTCCTCCAGGAGCAGAGTGATCATGACTTTGTTGAGTCCATGAGGCTGGAGGCGGTGAATCCCGTCTCTCCTGAGTACGTCCACGTGGCAACTGTAACCAGGGTCAGAGGTCAGCACATCTGGCTGGGTCTAGAAGGTGAGAACAGAACAGCTGGAGGAAGGAGAATAAGTGCTGGGTTGTAGAGATGTAAGGGTTTTTAGGGAAGGATGAGAAGGATGTTGATCTTGTGAATATTATCACTATGACCAAGTCCATTTTGGGTGTTAATTTCAGCTACCTGAATACTCAGTGTTGTTCTATTTACATAGTGTTAATGTGTTCAGCCACTCATAACCTCCTCCCTCTGCTCTGTGTGTTCTCCCCAGGTTTGAAGCAGACTCTGCCTGATGTCATCACGCATGTGGACTCTCTGGACATCTTTCCAGTCAGCTGGTGTGAGAGTAACGGCTACCGACTCCAACATCCCTCTCAACCTACAGGTCAGGCTCCAAACAAGACCCTCCTGTCCATTTTGGCGATTGGTCTATGTCAGTGTTTTATCTGACGGTTACTGGCAGGTGTAGATTTTGACTTTTGACCTCTTCTGTTGCAGCTCAGAAGAAGAGCCGTGTGGCCGTGTTGCAACCAGAGAAGCAGTGAGTTTTTGCAGACCTTGCATATTACAGAGAGCGAGAGTGGGTATAAAATTTTTAAAAACGTACTTCCTCTAGTCTTAACCAACTTTGTGACTTTTATTTCTAACTGTATGTGTATTTGGGTTTGATCCGATGGCAGATCTCAACTTAAAGCCACGCCCCCTGATGCAGCGAGGCAGCAGGATCTGAGCCAATCAGAGAGCGGTGAGTGTAATTCCTTGTGAAAAATAATTTGTGAAAAAATAATGCGTATGATGTGCGTGTCTGTGTCAGCAGCTCAGGGTAACGGGAAGTACAGCTGCCCAAAGATCTTCTTCAACCACCTCTGTTTCTCTGGCCCCTACCTGAACAAGGGCCGCATCGCTGAGCTGCCCCAGAGCATCGGCCCCGGCAACTGTGTCCTGGTGCTGAAAGAGGTGAGAGAGAGAGCAGCACACATCTACCAGCTCCTCTATCTAAAAATATCAAGGCCATCAGGCCAATATCCAATCTCCCCTTCCTCTCCAAGGTTTTGGAAAAAGTGCTTGCTGTACAGCTCCAGGACCATCTCAATCTGAACAACCTACAGTATTTGAGAAGTTCCAGTCAGGTTTCTGGCCGGCCCACAGCACTGAAACGGCCTTACTCAGGGTCACCCACAACCTGCTGATGCAGGCTCATCCTGTCCCCTGATCCCCCTGGACTTGAGCGCAGGGTTTGACTGTCGCCCACCCCATCCTCCTGGAACATCTCCTGGACACCATCGGACTGTCTGGACCAGCTCTGAGCTGGTTCCACTCCGACCTCTCAGACAGGACTGAGTATGTGTCGCTAGGTGGGTCCAGGCCCCTGCGGTGTACCACAAGGATCTGTTCTTGGACGCATCCTGTTCATTCTGTACATGCTCCCCCTCGATCGTGTCGTTAGCCGGCATGGAATCCCATTCCACTGCTATGCTGATGACACCCAGCTGTATGTAAAAACTGCCCCAAGTCCCTCTGATGCATGTGCCCATCTGAACACCTGCCTTGAGGAAATGGATGAAGCAAAACGTCCTTCAACTGAACTGCAGCAAAACCGAGGCCCTACTTGTTGGCACCCCCCCACCAGGTCCAGCCCTCACCATTGCAGGACAGAACATCCCTCTCTCCCCCTCAGTTTCCAATCTGGGTGTAAAGCTTAATTCCTCCATGACCTTTGACAGCCACATCAAACAACTGTGTAAAGCGTAATTCTATCACCTCAGGAACAATGCCAAACTCCGTCCCACCCTCACACAGTCTGATGCAGAGAAGCTCATCCATGCCTTTATCTCCTCAGGGCTGGACTGCTGCAACGCACTCTTCATCAGGATCCCTGGCAGGAGTCTCCAGAAGCGCCAATACATTCAGAACAGTGCTGCCAGGATCCTGATGAGAGTGCGGAAACACCATCACATCACCCCTATACTGACATCTCTGCACTGGCTCCCCGTCTCATTCCGGATTGAATTCAAAACCCTCCTGCTGACTTTCCAGTGTATTCATGGCAATGCTCTCCTTATCTCAAAGATGCCCCTCCATGTCTCCCGAGTGGCGCAGTGGTCTAAGGCGCTGCATCGCAGTGCTAGCTGTGCCACTAGAGATCCTGGTTCGAATCCAGGCTCTGTCGTAGCCGGCCGCGACCGGGAGACCCATGCGACGGCGCACAATTGGCCCAGCGTCGTCAGGGTAGGGGGAGGGAATGGCCGGCAGGGATGTAGCTCAGTTGGTAGAGCATGCGCTTTTATCAGCGGGTTGTGGGTTCGATTCCCACACGGGGGCCAGTATGAAAAAAATATATAAAAAAACATAATGAATGCACTCACTAACTGTAAGTCGCTCTGGATAAGAGCGTCTGCTAAATGACTAAAATGTAAATGTAAAGAACTGCTCTCCCTCCATAACCCCACCCACACCCTCTGGTCAAGCAATAGCCTGCTCCTACACGCAGTTCCGCTCCTTGGGGAATCAGTTAACCGCTCGCCTCGCCCCCCCAGCCTCTATAAGCCAGCACGACTCTGGGCTCCTTTAAAAGGGGCCTAGACTTTTCTCTTTAGGAAGGCTTTCAGTTGATAGCTGTGCTCCTTGGTGTCCTTGTCTCTTGTAGTGTCAGCTGTGTTCTTTGTGTCAGTTTCCCTGTCTAGGTGTCAATATTTATTTATTTGGTTTTTATTTTTTATTTTATGCACTTTGAGATTATTCTATATAATGAAAAGCGCTTTACAAATGTAATTAATTATTCATTATTATTAACACACGCACTACTGTAGATGGCAACTCACTATTATCCCCATACAGATGCATCATCTTCTGTGCTGTACCCTACCTTGTATCCTACAGTGTGTACTTCTAACCCCCCTGTATCCTCTCCTGTCCTGTGGTCCAGGTGTTGACTCTACTGATCAGCTCAGCCTACAAGCCCAGCCGGGTGCTGAGGGAGCTGCAGCAGGACCCAGAGCTGAGGGGGCACGGCCAGGGAGAGACTCTCAAGGCCAAGTCAGTCTACCCACCACACTATAACACTAGAATAACGCTAACGTTACATGATGATATACACTCACACTGTTTATAGGGATCATTAGCTATATGCAGAGCCAGGGAGCGATGCTTCAGGCCAAGTCAGTGGACAGACCACAGTATACACCATAACAACAGTGAAATGATAGTGATATCATGACTGTTTAGATTATACTATTTATGGTACAGTATTGTGATAAAATGAGAAACAGTACACACACTAATCCATACAGTTTCTGTACGCGGTAGAGTTACTCTGTTCTTGGTCACTATGTATGCACCATAACACTACTGTACATGGTAGTAGTCGAGTGATCCAGAAAAACGCATGTCAAAAATGTTATAAATTGATTTGCATTTTAATGAGGGGAAATAAGTATTTGACCCCTCTGCAAAACATGACTTAGTACTGGTGGCAAAACTCTTGTTGGCAATCACAGAGGTCAGACGCGTTTCTTGTAGTTGGCCACCAGGTTTGACACACATGTCAGGAGGGATTTTGTTCCACTCCTCTTTGCAGATCTTCTCCAAGTCATTAAGGTTTCAGGGGCTGATGTTTGGCAACTTGCAACCTTCAGCTCCCCTCCACAGATTTTCTATGGGATTAAGGTCTGGAGACAGGCTAGGCCACTCCCGGACCTTACCTTGTGCTTCTTCTTGAGCCACTCCTTTGTTGCCTTGGCCGTGTGTTTTGGGTCATTGTCATGCCGGAATACCCATCCACGACCCATTTTCAATGCCCTGGCTGAGGGAAGGAGGTTCTCACCCAAGATTTGACAGTACATGACCCGATCAATCGTCCCTTTGATGCAGTGAAGTTGTCCTGTCCCCTTAGCAGAAAAACACCCCCCAAAGCATAATGTTTCCACCTCCATGTTTGACGGTGGGGATGGTGTTCTTGGGGTCATAGGCAGCATTCCTCCTCCTCCAAACACGGTGAGTTGAGTTGATGCCAAATAGCTCGATTTTGGTCTCATCTGACCACAACACTTTCACCCAGTTCTCCTCTGAATCATTCAGATGTTCATTGGCAAACTTCAGACGGCCCTGTATATGTGCTTTCTTGAGCAGGGGGACCTTGCGGGCGTAGTGTGTTACCAATTGTTTTCTTGGTGACTATGGTCCCAGCTGCCTTGAGATCATTGACAAGATCCTCCCGTGTAGTTCTGGGCTGATTCCTCACCGTTCTCATGATCATTGCAACTCCACGAGGTGAGATCTTGCATGGAGCCCCAGGCCGAGGGAGATTGACAGTTATTTTGTGTTTCTTCCATTTGCGAATAATCACACCAACTGTTGTCACCTTCTCACCAAGCTGCTTGGCGATGGTCTTGTAGCCCATTCCAGCCTTGTGTAGGTCTACAATCTTGTCCCTGACATCCTTGGAGAGCTCTTTGGTCTTGGCCATGGTGGAGAGTTTGGAATCTGATTGATTGATTGCTTCTGTGGACAGGTGTCTTTTATACAGGTAACAAGCTGAGATTAGGAGCACTCCCTTTAAGAGTGTGCTCCTAATCTCAGCTCGTTACCTGTATAAAAGACACCTGGGAGCCAGAAATCTTTCTGATTGAGAGGGGGTCAAATACTTATTTCCCTAATTAAAATGCAAATCAATTTATAACATTTTTGACATGCGTTTTTCTGTTTTTTTGTTGTTGTTATTCTGTCTCTCACTGTTCAAATTAACCTACCATTAAAATTATAGACTGATCATTTATTTGTCACTGGGCAAACGTACAAAATCAGCAGGGGGTCAAATACTTTTTTCCCTCACTGTACCTATTCTGCTCTGGACGGTGTTGTGGTGTGTAGGTACAAAGGGAAGAGTTACCGGGCCACTGTGGGGATTTCCCGTACGGCTGACCAGGTGGCTGAGTTCTGCAGGAGGACATGTGTGAGGCTGGAGTGCTGCCCCAACCTGATCGCACCTCACATGGTGCTGGAACACTGCTCGGAGAACTGTTTCCTGCTCACCAAGACTAAATACAGTACGTGCTACCTTACACATACACATGCGAATGCACGTACACACAGACAGATTGTATTTACAATGTACTTATCAATATTTAGCTATACAATCATATGAATAACACTCCTGTTATTATTTTTGGTGTCTATGTGCTCTGTAGCTCATTACTACGGTAAGAAGAAGACCAAGCGCATTGGCCGTCCCCCTGGCGGTCACACTAACCTGGAGAGCAGCACCAAGCAAGGGAGCAGGAGGAAGAAGAGGAAGCCCCTGTCTGTCCACAAGAAAAAACGCCTGTCTACATCTGTGGACAGCACCCCTGCTTGCTCCCCACTGGTACTGCATATACTGACATTCAACTCATTAAAGTAACTGTCCAGTGAAAATCTCACTTTTAAAAGTGTATATTCTGTTGACCAGTGGCGGTTGATGCTGTTTAAGATGAGGGAGGATGATTTTTTTTCTTCTCAAGAACATGGCCTTATTTCTATTCCAGCATATTGGATGACTGTCAATTAATATTCCATTCACCCAGTTCAATGTAACAGCGATAGGTTTAGGCTACTACGTGATACTCATATTTTCCCTTTACCCATCATGAGGTTGCTACAACCTAGCCGATGAATGAAAGTTTACAACGTAGGTGTACACAGGTCGAGAGAAAAATGTAAGGTGACAGACAGGGACACATGGACAGACAGTGACACATTCAATACCGCCTTGCACACTCTTGCCTGCATCTAGCTGATCTAGGGTGTAATCCTAAATCCAACAGTTGCGAACAAGAGTTTCTATTGGACAAATCCAGGTATGTTAATCCCTGTTTCGTTCCGTTTGCTTCTGTTTAAGAAACATTTTACAACAGAATCGGTGGAATGAATACACCCCGATCACACGTAAACACAGTTCACTTTCATAGCAGCCATGTTGTATTCCTTCTCGCTTCTATGCACTCTCCTCCTCTCACCTTTTCCCTTAGCTTGTGGACTTCAATGCACAACACATCAGCTGTATGTGACCAGGCGAGAGAACCTTTCCAAGCCAAACCATATCATAACCGCTACACACAGCCTACATCGTTGTCACCATATTAGCTAAAGTAACGTTAAAATCAACATAGCTAATAGAACTAACGCATTAGTAAACCCACTACAATCATGCAGTAACGTTACAGTGTACAGTCAGTAAGCAGTTCAAAAAGCAGTTTAGCAGTTACATCGACGGGCCCTGGTGGCAATAAATTAGTAAAATTAAAAGTGTTGGATAGTGATAGCCAGCTAGCTAACATAGTATCTCTCTGTTTGAGCCGGGTGTTTGAGTAGGCTAAACTAGCTAGTTAGCTGCATTTGCTAGCTAAGTAAGTGAAACTGAAAGTAAAAAATATATATATATATCTCTCTCGCTCTCTCTCTTCCTTCTCCTTCATTTTTTAAGAAATTAATTTGTTCAAAACTGTTAAACTATTGTATTTCTCTCTCTTTGAGTCAACTACTCACCACATTTTATGCACTGCAGTGCTAGCTAGCTGTAGCTTATGCTTTCAGTACTATATTAATTATCTGATCCTTTGATTGGGTAGACAACGTCATTGTCACGTTGTATACTGATAGACAGGCGCAGGAATACGTAATAGGGTGTTTTATTACTCAACCCAACATAAGGTACGTCATGGAAAAACGACGTGGGTGAAGCCCAAAACAAACACGTAAATATATAACACAGGGCAGTAACCCAAACAAAAGAGCGAGGTGTAAACCTCTAAATAATACACGGGACGAGACCCGTAATAACAATTACGCGGCATGTAAACTGTAATACAATGTACTCACAGGACCAACGGACATTGGACAGTAATTGACCAGGACAATGGGGAACAGAGGGCACATACAGTTGAAGTCGGAAGTTTACATACACTTAGGTTGGTGTCATTAAAACTCGTTTTTCAACCACTCCACAAATTTCTTGTTAACTATAGTTTTGCCAAGTCGGTTAGGACATCTACTTTGTGCATGACACAAGTAATAATTTTTCCAACAATTGTTGGACAGATTATTTCACTTATAATTCACTGTATCACAATTCCAGTGGGTCAGAGGTTTACATACACTAAGTTGACTGTGCCTTTAAACAGCTTGGAAAATTCCAGAAAATGATGTCATGGCTTTAGAAGCTTCTGATAGGCTAATTGACATCATTTGAGTCAATTGGAGGTGTACCTGTGGATGTATTTCAAGGCCTACCTTCAAACTCAGTGCCTCTTTGCTTGACATCATGGGAAAATCAAAAGAAATCAGCCAAGACCTCAGGAAAAAAATTGTAGACCTCCACAAGTCTGGTTCATCCTTGGGAGCAATTTCCAAACGTACCACGTTCATCTGTACAAACAGTAGTACGCAAGTATAAACACCATGGGACCACGTAGCCGTCATACCGCTCAGGAAGGAGACGCGTTCTGTCTCCTAGAGATTAACGTACTTTGGTGCGAAAAGTGCAAATCAATCCCAGAACAACAGCAGAGGACCTTGTGAAGATGCTGGAGGAAACAGGTACAAAAGTATCTATATCCACAGTAAAACAAGTCCTATATTGACATACCCTGAAAGGCCGCTCTACGGTTGCAACTGCAACTGCACACAAAGATCGTACTTTTTGGAGAAATGTCTTCTGGTCTGATGAAACAAAAATAGAACTGTTTGGCCATAATGACCATCGTTATATTTGGAGGAAAAAGGGGAATGCTTGCAAGCCGAAGAACACCATCCCAACCGTGAAGCACAGGGGTGGCAGCATCATGCTGTGGGGGTGCTTTGCTGGAGGAGGGACTGGTGCACTTCACAAAATAGATGGCATCATGAGGAAGGAAAATGATGTGGATATATTGAAGTAACATCTCAAGACATCAGTCAGGAAGTTAAAGCTTGGTCGCAAATGGGTCTTCCAAATGGACAATGACCCCAAGCATACTTCCAACGTTGTGGCAAAATGGCTTAAGGACAACAAAGTCAAGGTATTGGAGTGGCCATCACAAAGCCCACATCTCAATCCTATAGAAAATGTGTGGGCAGAACTGAAAAAGCGTGTGCGAGCAAGGAGGCCTACAAACCTGACTCCGTTACACCAGCTCTGTCAGGAGGAATGGAGCAAAGCACCCCCACAGCATGATGCTGCCACCCCCATGCTTCACGGTTGGGATGGTGTTCTTCGGCTTGCAAGCCTTCCCCTTTTTCCTCCAAACATAACGATGGTCATTATGGCCAAACAGTTCTATTTTTGTTTCATCAGACCAGAGGACATTTCTCCAAAAAGTACGATCTTTGTCCCCATGTGCAGTTGCAAACCGTAGTCTGGCTTTTTTTATGCCGGTTTTGGAGCAGTGGCTTCTTCCTTGCTGAGCGGCCTTTCAGGTTATGTTAATACAGGACTCGTTTTACTGTGAATATAGATACTTTTGTACCTGTTTCTCCCAGCATCTTCACAAGGTCCTTTGCTGTTGTTCTGAGATTGATTTGCACTTTTCGCACCAAAGTACGTTAATCTCTAGGAGACCGAACGCGTCTCCTTCCTGAGCGGTATGATGGCTGCGTGGTCCCATGGTGTTTATACTTGCGTACTATTGTTTGTACAGATGAACGTGGTACCTTCAGGCGTTTGGAAATTGCTCCCAAGGATGAACCAGACTTGTGGAGGTCTACCATTTTTTTCCTGAGGTCTTGGCTGATTTCTTTTGATTTTCCCATGATGTCAAGCAAAGAGGCACTGAGTTTGAAGGTAGGCCTTGAAATACATCCACAGGTACACCTCCAATTGACTCAAATTATGTCAATTAGCCTATCAGAAGCTTCTAAAGCCATGACATCATTTTCTGGAATTTTCTAAGCTGTTTAAAGGCACAGTCAACTTAGTGTATGTAAACTTCTTACCCACTGGAATTTTGATACAGTGATTTATAAGTGAAATAATCTGTCTGTAAACAATTGTTGGAAAAATTATTACTTGTGTCATGCACAAAGTAGATGTCCTAACCGACTTGGCAAAACTATAGTTTGTTAACAAGAAATGTCTGTAGTGGTTGAAAAATGAGTTTTAATGACTCCAACCTAAGTGTATGTAAACTTCCGACTTCAACTGTACTAATCAGGGGGAATGGGAACCAGGTGTGCGTAATGAGACAAGACAGTCCGGGGTTGGTGGTAATGAACCAGGTCAGTGACATCTAGAAGGCCGGTGACGTAGACCTCCGGAGCTGGTGAACGGAATGAGCAGCAGTACCGGGGGGATCCGTGACAGTCAGTTCATGCTGCAAGAGCTCTGATAGGTTGGAGGACAACCTCCGGAAGTTGTCATAATTACTGTGTAAGTCTATGGAAGTGGGTGAGAACCATGAGCCTCCTAGGTTTTGTAGCTGTCCTAGCTGTCCTCCGGCTACACCATGGTGCTATCCTACAGAGTGCTGTTGAGGCTACTGTAGACAGTCATTGCAAAACAGTGTGTTTTAATCAATTATTTGGTGACATGAATATATTTAGTATAGTTTTGTCTAAAAAGGATAACTTTTTTAATGTTTTACTATTTTTATTTTTATGAAATTCACTGAGTAGGATGGTCCTCCCCTTCCTCGTCTTGAGGAGCCTCCACTGCTGTTTACTCATATCCAAACATTGTTGTAGACTCAACCTATACTCTGTTTGTGGCCAAAGCATAAATTGTAGAAAAAGCACTTCAAACTGGTATCTCAAACAGACAGTTTAAAAAATGCTTGCTATTTCCTCATAGAGGATGATGTCATCCTCCTGATGAGGATGAGCTTGCCAATCAGTGGTTTCCCTCAACCACTGGTCCAAGGTCAGAGATTTTCTAATGGTTAAGGTTAGGATTTGGGGTAGAGCGCAGTGCATCTTGTTGTTTTTATCGCACTGCTTTGCTTTATCTTGGCCAGGTCGCAGTTGTAAATGAGAACTTGTTCTCTACTGGCTTACCTGGTTAAATAAAGGTTAAATAAAATAAAATAAAAAAATCTTATGGGCAACTTTTATATGGAAGGAGCCAGTAATCGAACTCATATCTGTGCTCTTTCTTTGCACCCCAGGGTAGTGGAGAGGAGGAGGACCTGGATGAGGACTACTTTCTGAGTGAGGAGGACTCGGGCTCAGAGCAGCAGGATGACTCTGAGGTGTCAGAGAGGAAGTCCCAGCCTGCCTCTCGCTGTCCCACCCCTACAGAACCACGCCCTCGGGAAGGACCCCGCCAGTGTAGGAAAACCCCCCACTTACCCTCCTACTCAGATGATGAGAACCAGCCCCCCTCACCTAAGGTAGCGGCTGTTGCATAATTATATACACACACACAAACACACTGATCCTAGAACTATATATGTGTAACCCCCTGTGTTTGTGTTCTGTCTCAGAGTGGGCGGGTGGAGGTGCAGGAGAAGCTGCATCTGGACAGCAGTCCTCTGGGCTGGAGCATCACTGATGTGACCCGCTTCATCAGAACCACTGACTGTGCCCCGCTGGCACGCATATTCAGGGACCAAGTAGGAGTGACACACACTCACACACACACACCAGACACACATACACACACGCACAGTGCACTCATTTTCTGAGCCATGTTGTTGTGTGTGTTGACAGGAGATAGATGGCCAGGCCCTGCTGTTGCTGAGCCTGCCCACAGTTCAGGAGTGTATGGGGCTGAAGCTGGGCCCTGCCATCAAACTGTGCCACCTTATAGAGAGGGTCAAACTGGCCTTTTACCAGCGCTTTGCCGGCTGAGAAGTTTGTGTGAAGTGTGATGTGTGTTTGTGTGAAGTGTGATGTGTGTGTGTGTGTGTGTGTGTGTGTGAGTGTGTGTGTGTGTGTGTGTGTGTGCGCGCATTATGTACACTGTTGTTTTCAATTATGTGTATAAACCCTGGATGACTGATAAGGGGCGTTGTATTGAAGCCACCGCACAGCCATCTTGGTACTCCTCCATTGTAAAAAAAGATTTAGGAAGCTATAGAATTGTTTTTTGACATGTGGCCAATACAATGGCCAATACATAGCATCAGCAATCCAGGGTTTATATACATCATTGGTTGTTATGTGCTGCTCCAGGATGGACACAGTTTATAGCCTCAACTGAACACCCCTGTAATATGTGACTGGATTCTGTATCTTTCAGGGATTTCATGTTTGAGTTTGTTTACCATTTGTTTGTACACAGTTGAGGGGAATTGAAAAGCACAAGGTAATTGTATGGAGTCATGATGGAGTTGTTTTCCATCCATTCATCACTTAAGACTTCGGTTGAAATGAAAATCCAAGGTAAAGCATTTCAACAAAATAGATCTGGAGACCGGTTTAGGTACTAGTTCCCCTCTTATTAATGCAAAGTCCCCTCATTGTGAAACAATAAAAATATTGAATCTGTATAATGTGAATAACAAACAGCACCTGATGTGGGGAGACATATTTGCACTATCATCGCTAGGTTTTTACGTCGGTCTACAAGGTTAGGGTTATCAAGTTGACTGACTTCTACTTTAATATGAATATCAGCTCATCAGACTTTTGGGGCCGATTTCCCACACACAGATTAAGACTATTCCTGGACTAAGAACCACTTTCAATGGATAATCTCCATTGAACATGCTTTTTAGTCTAGGACCAGCCTTAATCTGTGTGTGGGAAATCGGCCCCAAAAGTCTGATGAGCTGATATTCATATTAAAGTAGAAGTCAGTCAAATTGATAACCCTAACCTTGTAGACTGACGTAAAAACCTAGTCCGCGAAATGCAATGAATCTTAAATGCATCCTATTAGATTCTCAACAGGTTAGGCTGTTCTTGACCTTTTGTCTTTATGATGACTATGATCACTTTAGTTGTGTGTACTATAGTTAGTCAGTCACTAGTTATGTGTGGTCATGGGGTGGTCGACAGGGTTATAAGACGGTCCTGATAATTATGGACGTCTCAGTTCAAAAAGTATTTTATTATCGATTATTATTATTGATTATTGAGGACCTGTTGGTCCTCATTTTACTTCTTGTATATTGCAGCTTGATCAAAGTATAAACTGAACCGTTTATTATTATTTTTTAGGTATTTCTAAAGATTGAATGTCAACTATGTTTAAAAGCGTTTAGCAGATTGCTTTGAGTAAAAAATGTATTGATTTATATTTTAAAAAGTACAGTATGTGATGTTTTTGAGGATAATATAATATACCCATGCTATCTCCAAAAACCAAACGGTACTCAAGGCCGGACTGTGCCATGTTTGAGACATTCCCTGTTGTTTATGCTCATTATCACGTTCCACATCAGCTTGGTGTTTCATTCAGGGCTGTCATTGAAAGTCTTCATGTTCCTATTCCCGTTCATTTGATCAATTACTTGATTTTACATTCCTGTTGCTCATGTTGAAAATAAGTTCTGGTCGATAAAAGTAAACTAAAGGGGTTTCCCATGAAACAATCTCAAATGTAAATGTAAATTGGTTTGTGGATGTTTCCAATGTGAATATGTTTGCAGAATGATTTTTATTTAAAGTTATTGCTTTTAAAAGTAATAAGATGATAAACTGCGATTTTATCTTATATTACCAGTGTTGTGTCGTTTTCTTAATCCCAGGAAGCTATCTTCACTGAATAATCTCATTCATATTTAGTGAAGTTAGGGTCCACCTTTGAAAACCATTGCCTAGCAGCACTGTGAATGATAACATGAGTATTGTATTGGCTCTCAAACGGCTAGAGGAAGATAGATGTAAGGTGGAAAAGGCCTACTGTTGCTCCAGCTGTTCTTGCCATGATTCACAGTGTTAAAGGTCCTACCTACTAGGTTTTATATTGGACTTCTCTCAGCCCCCCTCCTCCAAAATCCAGAGGAACAGAATAATGACAGAACAGAGGAAGGAAAGGGGGGAACGACACATACCTCTTGCCATGTTAGTAATTTCTCTACCTTTGTTATTTGTTTGCACATTGAATGACTGAGATATGGACACATGCATACATGGTCAAGTGTTGCTCTATGTTTGACTGGGTTGAGGCTCTTCCATCGAGTGTTGAGTGTAACCGTTAGATTGGTCCCTTCAGTTGTTATTGTCAAGGACAGAAAGATGCGTCTTGAACTCATTTCATTTGTGTTCTAGTGACAAGTAGAGGGGAAAAGGAGGAGGGCCATGAGAGAATGTCGCCATAGTGGAGGAGGAGTTGAGTTGTAGACTTGGATTTGTGATATTTTATTAGTCTGTGAGGAGTTGCTTTAAAAGAATGCAAGACTGTTCCAACTGAAGAGGAGATCACGTCATTCACTCCCCAATGATAGTCCACCCTGAGAACAAACAGAACCAGAGAACGAGAGAGAAAAATGGGTGAGGAGTCCATTGACCCTCTGAGTCATCAGCCACTGGGCCTGTGAACAGACAGCCCACTGGAGAGATACTGGGTGTATCAAATCAAATTCTATTTGTCACATGCGCGAAATGCTTACTTACAAGCCAACAACGCAGTAAAAGAAAAGTGTTAAAGTATTTACTAAATAAACTGAAGTAAACAATAAAGAAAAATGAAGAAAAATAACAAATAATTAAAGAGCAACAATAAAATATCAGTAAAGAGGCTATATACAGTGAGGGAAAAAAGTATTTGATCCCCTGCTGATTTTGTACGTTTGCCCACTGACAAAGACATGATCAGTCTATAATTTTAATGGTAGGTTCATTTGAACAGTGAGAGACAGAATAACAACAACAAGATCCAGAAAAACGCATGTCAAAAATGATATGAATTGATTTGCATTTTAATTAGGGAAATAAGTATTTGACCCCTCTGCAAAACATGACTTAGTACTTGGTGGCAAAACCCTTGTTGGCAATCACAGAGGTCAGACGTTTCTTGTAGTTGGCCACCAGGTTTGCACACATCTCAGGAGGGATTTTGTTCCACTCCTCTTTGCAGATCTTCTCCAAGTCATTAAGGTTTCGAGGCTGACGTTTGGCAACTCGAACCTTCAGCTCCCTCCACAGATTTTCTATGGGATTAAGGTCTGGAGACTGGCTAGGCCACCCAGGACCTTAATGTGCTTCTTCTTGAGCCACTGCTTTGTTGCCTTGGCCGTGTGTTTTGGGTCATTGTCATGCTGGAATACCCATCCATGACCCATTTTCAATGCCCTGGCTGAGGGAAGGAGGTTCTCACCCAAGATTTGACGGTACATGACCCCGTCCATCGTCCCTTTGATGCAGTGAAGTTGTCCTGTCCCCTTAGCAGAAAAACACCCCCAAAACATAATGTTTCCACCTCCATGTTTGACGGTGGGGATGGAGTTCTTGGGGTCATAGGCAGCATTCCTCCTCCTCCAAACACATCGAGTTGAGTTGATGCCAAAGAGCTCGATTTTGGTCTCATCTGACCACAACACTTTCACCCAGTTCTCCTCTGAATCATTCAGATGTTCATTGGCAAACTTCAGACGGCTCTGTACATGTGCTTTCTTGAGCAGGGGGACCTTGCGGGCGCCTCAGGATTTCAGTCCTTCACGGCGTAGTGTGTTTCCAATTGTTTTCTTGGTGACTATAGTCTCAGCTGCCTTGAGATCATTGACAAGATCATCCTGTGTAGTTCTGGGCTGATTCCTCACCATTCTCATGATCATTGCAACTCCACGAGGTGAGATCTTGCATGGAGCCCCAGGCCGAGGGAGATTGACAGTTCTTTTGTGTTTCTTCCATTTGCGAATAATCACACCAACTGTTGTCACCTTCTCACCAAGCTGCTTGGCGATGGTCTTGTAGCCCATTCCAGCCTTGTGTAGGTCTCCAATCTTGTCCCTGACATCCTTGGAGAGCTCTTTGGTCTTGGCCATGGTGGAGAGTTTGGAATCTGATTGATTGATTGCTTCTGTGGACAGGTGTCTTTTATACAGGTAACAAACTGAGATTAGGAGCACTCCCTGTAAGAGTGTGCTCCTAATCTCAGCTCGTTACCTGTATAAAAGACACCTGGGAGCCAGAAATCTTTCTGATTGAGAGGGGGTCAAATACTTATTTCCCTAATTAAAATGCAAATCAATTTATAACATTTTTGACATGCGTTTTTCTGGAATTTTTGTTGTTGTTATTCTGTTTCTCACTGTTCAAATAAACCTACCATTAAAATTATAGACTGATCATTTCTTTGTCAGTGGGCAAACGTACAAAATCAGCAGGGGATCAAATACCTTTTTCCCTCACTGTACAGGCGGTACCGGTACAGAGTCAATGTGCGGGGGCACAGGTTAGTCGAGGTAATTGAGGTAATATGTACATGTAGGTATAGGTAAAGTGACTGCATAGATAATGAACAGAGAGAGTGGGGGGGGTACCACTTGCCGTGCGGTAGCAGAGAGAACATGACTAGGGTGGCTGGAGTCTTTGACAATTTTTAGGGCCTTCCTCTGACACCGCCTGGTATAGAGGTCCTGGATGGCAGGAAGCTTGGCTCCAGTGATGTACTGGGCCGTACGCACTACCCTCTAGTGCCTTGCGGTTGGAGGCCGAGCAGTTGCCATACCAGGTGGTGATGAAACTAGTCAGGATGCTCTCAATGGTGCAGCTGTATAACTTTTTGAGGATCTGAGGACCCATGACAAATCTTTTCAGTCTCCTGAGGGGGAATAGGTGTTGTCGTGCCCTCTTCATGACTGTCTTGGTGTGTTTGGACACCAAGGAACTTGAAGCTCTCAACCTGCTCCACTACAGCCCCGTCGATGAGAATGGGGGCGTGCTCGGCCCTCCTTTTTCTGTAGTCCACGATCATCTTCTTTGTCTTGATCACGTTGAGGGAGAGGTTGTTATCCTGGCACCACACTGCCAGGTTTCTGACCTCCTCCCTATAGGCTGTCTCATTGCTGTCGGTGATCAGGCCTACCACTGTTGTGTCGTCGGCAAACTTAATGATGGTGTTGGAGTCGTGCTTGGCCATGCAGTCATGGGTGAACAGGGAGTACAGGAGGGGACTGAGCACGCACCCCTGAGGGGCCCCCGTGTTGAGGATCAGAGTGGCAGATGTGTTGTTACCTACCCTTACCACCTGGGGGCGGCTCGTCAGGAAGTCCAGGATCCAGTTGCAGAGGGAGGTGTTTAGTCCCAGGGTCCTTAGCTTAATGATGAGCTTTCAGGGCACTATGGTGTTGAACGCTGAGCTGTAGTCAATGAATAGCATTCTCACGTAGGTGTTCTTTTTGTCCAGGTGGGAAAGGGCAGTGTGGAGTGCAATAGAGATTGCGTCATCTATGGATCTATTGGGGCGGTATGCAAATTGGAGTGGGTCTAGGGTTTCTGGGATAATGGTGTTGATGTGAGCCATGACCAGCCTTTCATAGCACTTCATGGCTACAGACGTGAGTGATACGGTCGGTAGTCCTTTAGGCGGGTTACCTTGGTGTTCTTGGGCACAGGGACTATGGTAGTCTGCTTGAAACATGTTGGTATTACAGACTCTGTCAGGGACAGGTTGAAAATGTCAGTGAAGACACATGCCAGTTGGTCAGCACATGCTCGGGGTACACGTCCTGGTAATCTGTCTGGCCCTGCGGCCTTGTGAATGTTTACCTGTTTAAAGGTCTTACTCACATCAGCTACGGAGAGCATGATCACACAATCGAACAGCTGATGCTCTCATGCATGCTTCAGTGTTGCTTGCCTCGATGCGCGCATAGAAGTAATTTAGCTCGTCTGGTAGGCTCATGTCACTGGGCAGCGCGCGGCTGTGCTTCCCTTTGTAGTCCGTAATAGTTTGCAAGCCCTGCCACATCCGACGAGCATCGGAGCCGGTGTAGTAGGATTCAATCTTAGTCCTGTATTGACACTGCCTGTTTGATGGTTCGTCGGAGGGCATAGCAGGATTTCTTATAAGCGTCCAGGTTAGAGTCCCGCTCCTTGAGGCAGCTCTACCCTTTAGCTCAGTGCGGATGTTGCCTGTAATCCATGGCTTCTGGTTGGGGTATGTTCGTACGGTTACTGTGGGGACAACGTCATCGATGCACTTATTGATGAAGCCAGTGACTGATGTGGTGTGTGTGTGTGTTGGGCTGGACTGGACAAAGAGGAATAGAGAAAGCAGAGTGGGAGAGCGAGACAGAGATCAGCAGTCATTCTGACCACAACAGCTTTTATCCAGGAGGTTCATCCACTACTTAAGAGTCAGTCACCATGTCTCCGGTAAGACTGCAGTGCTGGGCTAGGGAGGGACATGTAGTTATGATGACATGATCTCACCAAAGAGCTCACTAAAACTTGCCTCGAATGTTTCTGCCTAGTAAACCTACTGGAGAACTCTACATGGGAACTTTTATTTCACTTTCTTCAGTGTTCCATTTCTTCTGTCTTCTTCTCCAGCCTGGAGAGGGGGTTGAGGAACAGCTGAAATGTCCTGAGGTGAGGGAGGAGGATCACCTGAGAGCAAAGGGCTCCAAAACTGGGCTCCAAAAAAGAGCTGAAAGGAAAGACCATAGAAGTGATGGAGGAGTGTGGTGAACAATGTTGCTTTTATCGGCATGACAGATTTAGGGGGTCATGTCTAGGGGGCATTAGTGTGAAGTTAAAAACCTTCCACCTCTGTTTGACGTTTTTGTCACTGACAGTTAAGATTGGAAATAGGTGTATACAGTGCATTCGGAAAGTATTCAGACCCCGTAACTTTTTCCACATTTTGTTACTTTACAGCCTTATTCTAACATTGATTAAATTGTTTTTTCCCTCATCAATCTACACACAATACCCCATAAGGACAAAGCAAAAACAGATTTTTAGAAATGTTTGCAAATGTATAAAATAAACCGGAAATATCACATTTACATAAGTATTCAGACCCTTTACTCAGTACTTTGTTGAAGCACCTTTGGCAGCGTTTACAGCCACAAGTCTTCTTGGGTATGACGCTACAAGCTTGGCACACCTGTATTTGGGGAGTTTCTCCCATTCTTCCCTGCAGATCCTCTCAAGCTCTGTCAGGTTGGATGGGGAGCGTCACTGCACAGCTATTTTCAGGTCTCTCCAGAGATGTTTGATCGGGTTCAAGTCCAGGCTTTGGCTGGAACACTCAAGGACATTCAGAGACTTGTCCCGAAGTCACTCCTGCGTTGTCTTGGCTGTGTGCTTATGGTCGTTGTCCTGTTGGAAGGTGAACCTTCGCCCCAGTCAGAGGTCCTGAGCACTCTGGAGCAGGTTTTCATCAAGGATCTCTCTGTACTTTGCTCCGTTCATCTTTCCCTCGATCCTGACTGGTCTCCCAGTCCCTGCCGCTGAAAAACATCCCCACAGCATGATGCTGCCACCACCATGCTTCACCGTAGGGATGGTGCCAGGTTTCCTCCAGACGTGACGCTTGGCATTCAGGCCAAAGAGTTCAATCATGGTTTCATCAGACCAGAGAATCTTGTTTCTCATGGTCTGAGAGTCCTTTAGGTGCCTTTTGGCAAACTCCAAACGGGCTGTCATGTGCCTTTTACTGAGGAGAGGCTTCCGTCTGGCCGCTCTACCATAAAGGCCTGATTGGTGGAGTGCTGCAGAAATGGTTGTCCTTCTGGACGGTTCTCCCATCTCCACAGAGGAACTCTGGAGCTCAGTCAGAGTGACCATCAGGTTCTTGGTCACCTCCCTGACCATTTGCTAAAATTTGTGAAAACCTATTTTCGCTTTGTCATTATGGTGTATTGTGTGTAGATTGATGAGGGAAAAAATGAATTTAATCAATTTTAGAATAAGGCTGTAAAGTCACAAAAAGTGTCTGAATACTTTCTGAATGCACTGTATGGAGAACAGTGTTATATAACAATAGGGAGTTAGTGTGAGTAGAGTTCCTTGCCATGATTACGTTTCCACTCCATATACAGCACAGTTGAGGATGGTCAAGACAAGAGGGAGACTCACTGAACTATCAAATACAGTGCTCCCTTCCCCTCTCCCTGCTGCATGAACTATAGATGTTTATGTTTATACACTCTTCGACTGGAGCTACTTGACTGAGTGGGTGATGGATCTACAGTATGTTGTGTTCACAGAGCGTGCGGGTAAAGTCACCCTGTCTGTGTTCAGTGGAGCACGTTCAGGAGGAGAGACTGCCTTCAACAAGCCCCAGGCTCGACCAATCAGGAAGTAGCAGAGGCAGCAAAGACACTTCTTATACTCCAGCCTGGCCTACATCGAAAACCACACTGGTGTGACTGAATGTGCCTTGTTCTGGTCAAGTATTTATTAACTTTTTTATTAAAAGCTTGAATCCTCATTCTGTAAGGAGTCTGATTGTCAAGAAAGGAGTTTAAGTGGGCATTAACTGGGTGTCAAGTTGAGTAGGCGGTATTGGTTCTTTATGAATATACACTGAACAAAAATATAAATGCAACATGCAACAATTTCAAAGATTTTACTGAGTTACAATTCATATCAGGAAATCAGTCAATTGAAATACATTCATTAGGCCCTAATCTATGGATTTTACGACTGGGAATAAAGATATGCATCTGTTGGTCACAGATACCTTAAAAAAACGGGTAGGGGCGTGGATCAGAAAACCTGCCAGTAGCTGGTGTGACCACCATTTGCCTCATACAGTGCAACACATCTCCTTCGCATAGAGTTAATCAGGCTGTTGATTGTGGCCTATGGAATGTTGACTCCTATTCAATGGCTGTGTGAAATTGCTGGATTTTGGTTGGAACTGGAACACGCTGTCGATCCAGAGCATCCCAAACATGCTCAATGGGTGATATGTCTTGTGTGTATGCAGGCCAAGAAAAACTGGGACATTTTCAGCTTCCAGGAATTGTGTACAGATCCTTGCGACATGGGCGCGTGCATTATTATGCTGAAACTTGAGGTGATGGCGGCAGATGAATGGCTTGACAATGGGCCTCAGGATCTCGTCACAGTATTTCTGTGCATTCAAACTGCTATCGATAAAATGCAATTGTGTTCGTTGTCCGTAGCTTATGCCTGCCCATACCATAACCCCACCGCCACCATGGAGCACTCTGTTCACAACGTTGACATCAGCAAACCGCTTGCCCACACAATGCCATACACGCTGTCTGCCATCTGCCCGGTACAGTTGAAACTGGGATTAATCCGTGAAGAGCACACTTCTCCAGCATGAAAGTGGCCATCGAAGGTGAGCATTTGCCCACTGAAGTCGGTTATGATGCCGAACTGCAGTCAGGTCAAAACCCTGGTCAGGACGATGAGCACGCAGATGAGCTTCCCTGAGACGGTTTCTGACAGTTAGTGCATTCTTCAGTTGTGCAAACCCACAGTTTCATCAGCTGTCCGGGTGACTGGTCTCGGACAATCCCGCAGGTGAAGAAGCCGGATGTGGAGGTCCTGGACTGGTGGGGTTACACATGGTCTGCGGTTGTGAAACCGGTTGGACGTAATGCCAAATTCTCTAAAATTACATTGGAGGCGGCTTATGGTAGAGAAATGAACATTCAATTATCTGGCAACAGCTCTGGTGAACATTGCTGCAGTCAGCATGCCAATTGCACGCTCCCTCAAAACTTGAGGCATCTGTGGCATTGCATTGTGTGACAAAACTGCACATTTTAGAGTGGCCTTTTATTGTCCCAGCACAAGGTGCACATGTGTAATGATCCGAGTTGTGGACTCGAGTCACATGACTTGGACTTGAGTCTGACTCAAATCACAAATTTTATGACTTGACTTGATAGAAAATAAAACAACCTGATACTTGACTTGGAGCCTCAAGACTCGTGACAGGACTTTGACTTGAGACTGATGACTTGAAATTATATGTCCAGGTTTTGTAACGGTTTGTCATTCATTTTTTGGCACAGAGTCTAGGTTCATTACTCTACACGCAGCCAGAGACAGTAACCGCAGCATCGCCCTTGCAAAAAACCTGCAACAGATTTACTTGTGAAACGCACACTCGGCACTCTGATTGGACCAGCAAACTGTCAATCAACACAGATAATTTACTTATGAAACTTACATTTGGAATTTCTTTATCAACTTAATTATTACTGTGGCGACGACGCACAATTGCGCTCTCCAAACTCCCGCCAGTGGAGGGTGTTTTCTTTCTCTTGTTGAAACGTTTGCTGTTGCTTTCACACGTTTAAATGCATAGGCCTTATGTGGTAAATCTATATTCCATCTAATCCTAAAATAATTTCTAGCGTTTCATCATTACATCCCCGTATGGTTTATTGCAACATGTAGAAATGTTTGTTCCATGTTTGATAGGCCTACATAGACATTTCTTTTTCATGTTTGATAAGCCTAGAGATACATTTCCATTTAGCAAACCATTTGTTACCCTGCTCTAAATTGGCGCGATGTTTATAGCGCACATGAACGTTCGTAAGACTCATGAGGTAGAAGTTCTGTTTATTTAATGTATGGTTTCCTTTGTCCATATTTCCGGGTAATGACACAGTTCCGTGTGTCTGTGTCCTATGTCGCTGTCATTTTTGTTGTGCGTAATAGGCGAGCGCGCGCCTCAGTGCGCATAGAAATAGGCTACTTGACCTGCGCTCCACGCTTTGGAGTCAGAACGTTGAATTAGAGAAAATGATTGTTCCATTTAATATCATTAATAATCATGAAGTTTGATTAAGACGAAGGTACCAATGTAACCATGGATGTGGAAATTGCCTTTTATATTGTAGAACCAGTTTATTGGTTATAATTGCTAATTGGGTAATTGTATGGTTATGTGGATCCTGTATTATTTGAGACTATTTGAGCTCCTGTTTGACAGATTCGATTTGGTTTCTCAAGGGGAGGCTGTGCATTCTTGCCCTCTACCTGTGTCCGTTCAGATAGGATATGTTAACCCTGATACAGAGGCTATTTATTTTGGGCTATTGCCCGTGTATATTTAGCATGATAAGACCTGTAAATAAATCTACATGTCAACCTACATTGCCTTCTGCTGATGTCATGCCCTATTTTACAATTACATGGGCTAATCAAAATGTGTTGTAGACAAAATAATCAAAGAGCTGCCTGTAGCCTCAATAAATAGACAAAGATTTGTAGTTAAACAAGTCGTTGCATGTATATCTATATTTTTTACTTGACTGAGATTTGACTTGCCCTTAGAATGCATGACTTAAACTTGAATCTTGACCTGTTCTACTTGGGACTCGACTTGAGACTCAGACCTTGTGACTTGAAACTTGCTGGTGACAAGAATAATTGTGACTTGGTCCCACCGCTGGTAATGATCATGCTGTTTAATCAGCTTCTTGATTTGACACACCTGTCAGGTGTATGGATTATTTAGCAAAGGAGAAATGGTCACTAACAGGGAAGTAAACACATTTGTGCACACAGTTTGAGAGCTAAGCTTTTTGTGCATATGGAACATTTCTGGGATATTTTATTTCAGGTCATGAAACCAACACTTTACATGTTGTGTTTATATTTTTGTTCAGTGTATTTGAGTGTTAAGCTATTCACTGTGTTAATTTAGAAGAGGATGTTCATCATTGTGCTATGTAAGAAGCATCTCTGTCATTCTCTGTCCTTACAGTATCAGTTAGCTCTAGCTAGTGCAGTCGAGTTAATCTAGCAGTGTCTATTCTGTGTATCTGATAGAATAAGTCTGCGAGCAACAATGACAAACAAATCAAATTTTCCATGTTTTCCTTTTTATTGAAAAAAATTAATTAGATTAACAAGCAAATAACCTTTAAAAAAAGGTATTTATCAGAATAGTACAAACCACTACAGTTGATGGGGCAGCTTGAGGGGGTTGTTGAACAAGAGAAAGGATGAAATAAGGCATAAAAGAAAGAAGAGAGGGATGAATTTTACATGGAGAACTGGGAGAGAAAAAGACTGCCAGGGCAATGACTTTCCAAACATGAGATGCTTAACTCTGTGGTAGAAACTGTGGATGGAGGGATGTAGAGAAGGGTAGAGGAACTTTAGAAGGGGTGTTAGTTCTTTATTTCATGAACTTGTGCTGCTGGTCCTGGAGGATCTTAGCGGAAGACTTGGCATCATAGAAGAGCTCATTGATCTCCTCCACCTGCTCCCGCTCTACTCCCTCCTTCCCCTGGACTCTGCCTAACAGACTGGCTGGGGTCAGCAGCTGCGCCGCATACCTGACAGAGGAGAGGGGTAGGTGAGTCAATACACACACACACACACTAGAGACAAGTGGAGTGTGTGTGCACACATGCAGAGTAACAGATTGGTGAGTGTTACCTGAGGGTGGTCTTGGTTCCGATCTCTCCCAGGTGACTGAGGGCCTCCTCACTGATGTTGATCCCCTCAGTCTGAGCACGGATTTTTATGATCTACAGTGACCACACAAACGCTGTCAGCATCACACCAGTGACCACACACTTCATATATAAACATACCATCTCTTAAACACACACTTCATATTTTATATATAGGAATGGAATCTCAGACACGATGAGAGGCGCACACACACCTGCTTCATCTCCTGTGGTGTGTAGAGCATGGTGCGGATGATCATGACTCTGTCCAGCAGGTCCAGAGGAATGCCATGGGGAGAGCTGATGTCCTCTGTCCCCCTGAAAAACCAACCACACAGAAGGGTTAGTAAACAGAGCAAAGTTGGCTTCCAAAACAGACGGTCACAGTTACTCACATTCAAACTGAGTTGCAATCACATGCATGCACATTAGCACACACACCCACCCACCTGATGAGGCAGTTGCCCCTGTTGGAAGCAAACACTACGATGGGTGCGATGGTGCTCTCCAGGGCTCGGTGCAGATAGGTGAAACACTCAATGTCCAGCATGTGCACCTCGTCCACAAACAGCACCCCGGGGACCAGCTCAGCCACACCCTGGTCAATGTAACGGTTTACCACCTTGTTGATCTCAGCTCGCAGCTTGTCTAATGGACAGCAGGAAGAGCCAATGAAGAGCCAGGGGTCAGGCAAGGGAGCCAATCAAAAGGCAAGGACAGAACAGAAAGGATGGGTTTCTTTTGAGTGATGTTTATTGGGGGTTGGTTGGGGTTTTGAAAGTACAAGCTGCTATTACTACAAGGATATAAGTACGGTTGTGGGTTTTAAAAAGTTAAGCTTAGTGGTTGAGGTCTTACCTGTGATCTCGGTCTTCTTGGGCTTCATCAGTTGTCCCATCATAGACAGGATATCTTGACCTCCCTGAGAGGAGAGCAACCACACTTTATTCCTTAAGAGTAAGTCGGGGGGTCATACCAACGATCATTTAGATTACTGCAGGGCGCAGACATAGACTCAAGTGTGTTTTTGTTTGTGCACTATTTTTTTAGTGCAATAGTTATTTTCCCATAGTGTATATCTGCAGTGCAGTCTTATTCACTTTAACCAGGGTCTAGGGGAGACTGTGTGTACCTGTGGTCTAGCGTTGGCAATATCCAGGTCGTGTAGCGTGACGTCTTGGATGATCTCTTTCTTCTTGTGGACGTCCCCCTTGGGCAGCGGCACGTACTCCTCAGCCTCCAGGTCAAACTCTGTGGCAAATGTGTCACACCGACCTTGTCTCTGCACACGCCACACAGACGGAATGGTTAAACACAGAACACAAGCATACTGAACAAAAATATAAACGCAACATGTAAAGTGTTAGTCCCATGTTTCATGAGCTGAAATAAAAAGATCACAGAAATGTTTCATATGCACAAAAAGCTTATTGCTCTCAAATGTTGTCCACAAATTTGTTTATATCCCTGTTAGTGAGCATTTCTCCTTTGCCAAGATAATCCATCCACCAAGATAATGATAAACTCTATGCGAAGGAAATGTGTTGCACTGCATGAGGCAAATGGTTGTAACACCTAGGGCTGTGGTGGTCATGAAATTGTCACAGGTGATTGTCAAGCAAATAACTGCTGGTCTCACGGTAATTCACCGTTAATTAGCATCTCCAGATGCAGATCTTTGGAACATCTACATTTTAAAAAGTCTAATAAATCCATGTAATATAGCCTACACCATCACAATAAATCCATAATTTATTTTAGACAGGTCTAAAGAAACATGATATGAAGAAAATGTAGTCTGTTTCAGAAGAACAGAATAGCATACTCTGAGTTGTCCTTATGTTAGGCCCTGATATGGCTATGGCTGTGGGCTACAGTAGTTCATTTAGCAGACAAGATTTGCTTAGAATTCCGTGGCTTTATTTTATAATACGAAGAATACAATTGAACATAGCTTAATAAAATATAAAGGATATTTTCTCCAAACAATTTCAAAGGAAGTGTGCACATGCGGCCATTCTGTGTTGAGCGGTTAACAAAGAAACTGGTCATCCTATATGCTTAATTTAGAGTTATTTATGCAACTTTTGTTGTGATACAAACGTTGGGCTATATGTTTTGATGTTTAATACATTCTAAGGCTGCATGATGGGACTCTAATGATGATTTGAGAAATGTCGCAAGTTGCACATACTTCATCAGTCTCTCATTCACAATTTGACAAGCACTTGATATTCTCACCAGGCCTCAAATGTCCCGGCGGCATCCACCTTGTGTGACCATAATGCCCCCTAAAAAATCCATGCCTTTTGCGGCCAAAATGGCCATTGTGCCCTTGGGCTGAATATAATAGGCTAATTATAATTCCCTTCTCCTGGCTGCCGTGCTCCAAAGCACCCCTCACTCACATGGCTCTCTCAGATGTAACCAATGCCTGTCACGTGATCGGGTCCTTCTCACAGGCATTTCAGCTAAGTAGGCTTCAAGTGAATAAAGAGTGACACATCAGGGACGCAACTGCACAAGTCCCTCTTATCGAATTCTGAGGCGCATATTGAAAATGTTAGAACTGTCCACATTTAGCCTACTTTTCATCAGCCAACAAGATGAGTAGGCCTAACGAACAGCAAAAGCACTAGCCTATGTCAATCTAGTATCCGCCATAGTACAAAAGTTGACCTATTCTATTGGTCAACTTGTCCTTCTGTGCAAGGAATCAATATTCCAAACATACTCTGGGACAGTTGTGGGATGCGATAGAGCCCAAATTCATACAACCACTTTTTAAAGCAATGAGGCTGATCGTTTAGCTTAAAATGTTGATAAACTATTAGGCCATTTTTTCACATAAGTGCAGCAATGCGCACACGGCAGTAGGCTATAAGCGCGAATGTTCCAAAATCCAATCAATTAGCGGGAAAACACTGTTCTTGAAAGTGACGGCAAATGCGATTATGCATGTAATGCTTTATTATAAAGGTGCATTTTTATAGTGAAAATGTTAACTTTAACTTGAAACTCACACGCAGCCTATGTATGCCAGTTAGGCTCTAAACCGGTTATAAAGCAGATGAATGTGCTTAATTTTAAGAAGTTATTTGGCCACTTTAGTTGTGATACAAACCTTATCAAAACATATAGGCCTATGGGCTTGGCTACATGAGGTGTGCGACTATGATTTGAGAAAGTAGCAACAAAAAAAAAGTATGAGCTGTTTCTTGCCTTAATGCACAAGCTGGGCATCATTCACAAGTGATATCCTAATATTGTCACCCATCAGACTATTCTTCATTTAATGTTGTCTTTACATATACTAAATAATATATGTGTGATATTAGTTTTGATTTAGAATGGACCATTATCATGCACCAGTCTCAGAACAGGGGCATGGGAAAATAAATACATAATCTTAAATAGCAAATGGAGGACGCTTTTCCCGTGATTAATTTTCATGCCAGCCAGGTAGGCTATGCTCCTGTTGTAAAGCAAAGCGCTTAATATTAGGAAAGTTGATCAATAAATAGTAGGCCTAGCCTATAGAAAGCTGATGGAATCCTCCTCTTTTTAATAGAGGCCATCAAAACTGTTCTCACGCAATGGCATAGCCTATGGAAATGTTGCGCAACATGAGCACTCATGAAGTGTTTGATTAGATTTTCGATTACATTTGCATTGATGGGAGTGTTTAGAGGGACAATAGCAGCATCAGATCTTGGAGAAGCCTAATTACCGTGACTAAACGGTCACGTGGAATTTGACTGCGTTCATGACTCGTGACCACCGGTGTGACGGTAATACGGGACCAGCCCTAGTCACACCAGATACTCACTGGTTTTCTGATCCACGCCCTACTTTTTTGTAAGGTATCTGTATTCCCAGTCATGCGAAATCCATAGATTAGGGCCCAATGAATGTATTTCAATTGACTGATTTCCTTTTATGACCTGAACCTGAAATTGTTGCATGTTGCATTTATATTTTTGTTCAGTGTACTAACCCAATCCCATCAGAGGAGGTCTGGTGGCTGAAACTAGGCCAATCACTTCATAGGGGAATAAAAAGAAGGGAGGAGAGGGAAAGCAGGGGAATGATTGGACTCCATGCCAACTTGAGGAGGGCATGAAAGAGGCGGGGGGATGAAAGAGTAAGAGTCAGGGAGGGTCCTGCAAGGGCTGTCAACAGCAACAAATGTAAGGACCACCCCTCCCCCCGGGCCCACCTGCACCCTCGGCCCACCTGCACCAATTAAAGAAGCCGTCAACACACGTGTCAACACAGGCCACGAGGCCCGTCCGCCAGAACAGAGGGAGCGAAGGAGAGATGGAGAGATAGGGGGAATAAAACCCGGGCCGATGAAGGGCTGGAGGAATGAGAGGGGTCCATTCCAGCGTACAGTATAGAGATGAAACAGAGCCGGCATGGAGGACTGACGGAGATGAAACAGAGCAGGCATGGACTGGGGCAGGAGGGCACAGCAAAGCGCACTGTGTTGTTTTAGTGCATTCTTAGTTTGTGTGCTTGTTTGTAAGTTTTTGTAGTATGTCAATTACTTTGATTTTGAATTGTTTGAGCCACTGTAAATGTGTAATTTGTGTATGGGAGCCTTTTCAAGGTGAGTGTTTGTATAGAAGTGTATTAAATAGGTGGAAGTGTATTGATACCTTGACGGCTCCACTGTTTGATTCAATGTAGATGACATCTCCCGCCTCCACACGCTCCTTCTGCAGGCTCTCATAAATACTGGGATCCAGCTACACACAAACACAGAGACACAGACCGTAAGATACAACTGAGTGTTTTTACAGAGCGCTTTGTGCCCCCTTCATGAGTAGAATGAAGTTGTCCCTAGACACTGATCTAGGGCCAGTTTTGTGTCCCCCACCCTCCATTTTACATTACATTCCCCTAACTGTTATAGCTGCGATTTCGAGAGGCTAACCTAATCCTAGATCTGTGTCTAAGGCCAACTTCTACATGGACTGGTCTAGTCTCCGACTCGTGCCTGACCTTGAGCTGCTTGGTGCCCTTGCCTGTCTTCAGTCCAATGATGACGTGGCTGATGGTCTTCCCGTAACCACCCATGGGGTTCTCCGTCTCACAGGGGGTCAGCTCTGTAACCTCCCCCTCATACACCTCCTTGGTCTCCTTAATACGCAACCCTGGAGGAGGGAGGACAGGGTCAGGGTCACACACTGAATGAAGACTGTAAAACCTTTATTCTCTTGAATCAATAAAACCACCACATCCTTTGGTCTACCTGGCAGACCATTTATTGGAGAATGTGAGACTGTGTGAGAGTGAGTGTGTGTACAGTGCATGGTCCTCTCTCTGTGTAATGTGATCACACTGTAGCCCTTGTTCCTTCTGCATACAGTCTCTTGGTGTGTGAGTGGCGCACAGGTGGCTGGGCTATAGGAGGGGGGGGGCACACTTCTGCGGGAGAGGCCGTTTTTCAGATTGCTCATCAGGGGGGTGTCGACATGCTCAGAATGTACCCTGCCCTTTCCCTCCATCGTAACGCTTGTGTTCCGTCCTAAGGGAGGGGTGAGGGTGCTGACCACCACCCCTCTCAACCCAAGCTCCATTCCCTTCTCTATGACAGGGAATAATTATTATTATTATTTGGGGGTGGTGCTTATATTTGTCCTGTTACACACAAGTGTGTAATGGAAATGTGGGAGTGGGGTCACGGCCATCAAGTGAAGTGCCTTGCTCAAGGGCACAGCAACATATTTTTCACCTTGTCGGCTTCGGTATTCGAACCAGCGACCTCTCGGTTACCGGCCCAATGCTCTAACCGCGAGGCTACCTACCATAATGTCAACACTTGAACAAACCCCTTCCGAGCCTTTTCCCCAGTGTCAACAGCCACACTGATCCCCTACCCTAGTCAGCCCAGTAGGAGGGGTGTGGAGGAGAACCCCTGGCTCTGGAGTCTATTCTGATGGTGGTGTAGCTGGTGAATGAAGGGTGCAGCTTTATCTGGTCTCCAATTGACCCAGGTGTGTGTGTGTGTAATCCATTCCCAGTGGCCCGTGTTTGTGTGTGGCCCCTCACCTATGGCCCTCCTGAAGTTCTCCATCAGCACCTCTGTTTTCTTTATCTCAGAAGAGTAGACCTCACTACCCACCATGGGGCAGAATGGCACCTTGTTGCCCAGCTCCTGTGCCATAGCCAAAGCCAGGGCAGTCTACAAGGGGGGAGAGAGATTGTGCAAAGTAGGGTTGGTTAAAGTCTCAAGTCTTGTATTCTTTCTATTACTGTGGAGGACAAAGGTATAACCATTAGTGCAAAAGTATGTTCTGCAACAAAAACGAGTTTCTATTGGACAAATTTAGGTAGGTCCCTCCCCGTTTCGTTCGCTTCGGTTGGTTCCTAGTGAATACACCCCTGGAGACACAGTAAGCATATCAGACATTTCACAATTACTTTGGGGTATCATTGAAGTACTGCAGTAACATTTTGTCTACCTTTCCTGTACCGGGAGGTCCAGCCAGTAAAACTGCCCTTCCTGACATCTTCTTTGAGCGGATCAGTTCCACAATAATACCACAAGCCTGTTGACAGAAAAAAAGGTAAAGAACAACATAAAATATTGAAAATAAGAAATAGAATAAAGAACAATGACCTGCAAAGTCACGTGATATCGGAAATACGGTGGCTAAATAACTAAAAGTAGCCAACTTCAAGACTTACGTTTTCACGTAACTAGCTAGTTAGGCTAACTTACCTCTCTTGCGGTCTCCTGCCCCACAAGACCTGACGCATTTTGCTTTGCATTCCCGGCCTCGTCTAGCCCGAGTCCTTTCACATGGCTGTGAGACGCGACACGCTGGGTTTTCGTGGTGCTTTTCACTTCCTCGATTTTCATGGCTGTGTTGTTTATTCAAGTCCTATAAGTAACCAATAATGCCCCCTTACTTGTTATTTATTCAATGTTTTAATCTGTTATAATTGGTGAGTTAACTCCAAACACACACAGAGCCGGTCTGTTTCCACGGGTGCATGTGGGTTACCAAGGAAGTTGAAGGAAGTACAACCGTAAAGGTGTTTTTCTTTTTTGCTCTGGAGGTACACTATTGGACAATTATGCTCTTTTGTTATAAAGCGATTGGATAGAAGCACTGTCACTCTCACTCATAAAAAAAACACCACGCCTCTCTTTGGCTTTTATTTCCGCTTGTGTTTAAGTCACTTTGACGTTACGGAAAATGGTACACACTTTGACATTAGTTCCGGCCAAAGTGCATTCCATCGCTTATCGAAAAATGTGCTTAGCAATATTATTTGTGTAGAGCTCTAGACGGATATTTCTTCACATCTCACATTGATTTTGTAGCCTATGCTTGCGAGGGGGACTAAAACGTTACTTCAACCGGCATATTTTCCAGAGGACTGTTTTTATTGATACACAATTGACAGAAAAGTTTCGTGTAATTCGACAGCTAACGTTAGTGTTTTGCTAACGTCAACTATATTTCATAACAAATATGGGGGTAAGAGAAGCGAATGAGGATAATCTCGTGTTACTGTTTTAACTGCAAAAATAAATCGATGCCCTAACAACAGTGCCAGGACAGCAAATGCTCAGGTGTTGACACTTGTTTAACAGTGGAGATCCCATCACTCACACAATGGCGGCAAGATTTACACCACTCCAGCCGACGCTTGGCATTGCGCATGGTGATTTAAGGCTTGTGTGGCTGGTCCGCCATGGAAACCATTTCACGAAGCTCCCGACGAACAGTTATTGTGCTGACGTTGCTTCAAGAGTCAGTTTGGATCTCGGTAGTGAGTGTTCAACCGAGGACAGACAATTTTTACGTGATTCAGTACTCTGTGGTCCTCTTCTGTGAGCTTGTGTTTTTTAAATAATTTTTTTATTTAAGCAGGTAAACCAGTTGAGAACAAGTTCTCATTTACAACTGCGACCTGGCCAAGATAAAGCAAAGCAGTGTGATAAAAACAACAACACAGAGTTACATATTGGGTAAACAAAACATAAAGTAAAAAATACAACAGAAAATATATATACAGTATGTGCAAATGTAGCAAGTTATGGAGGTAAGGCAATAAATAGGCCATAGTGCAAAATAATTACAATTTAGTATTTACACTGGAATGATAGATGTGCAAGAGATGATGTGCAAATAGAGATACTGGGTTGCAAATTAGCAAAATAAATAACAATATGGGGATGAGGTAGTTGGGTGGGCTAATTTCAGATGGGCTGTGTACAGGTGCAGTGATCGGTAAGGTGCTCTGACAACTGATGCTTAAAGTTAGTGAGGGAGATAAGTCTCCAGCTTCAGAGATTTTTGCAGTTCGTTCCAGTCATTGGCAGCAGAGAACTGGAAGGAATGGCGGCCAAAGGAGGTGTTGGCTTTGGGGATGACCAGTGAGATATACCTGCTGGAGCGCATACTACGGGTGGGTGTTGCTATGGGGACCAATGAGCTAAGATAAGGCGGGGATTTGCCTAGCAGTGATTTATAGATGACCTGGAGCCAGTGGGTTTGGCGAAGAATATGTAGTGAGGACCAGCCAACAAGAGCATACAGGTCACAGTGGTGGGTAGTATATGGGGCTTTGGTGACCAAACGGATGGCACTGTGATAGACTACATTCAATTTGCTGAGTAGAGTGTTGGAGGCTATTTTGTAAATGACATCGCCGAAGTCAAGGATCGTTAGGATAGTCAGTTTTACGAGGGCATGTTTGGCAGCATGAGTGAAGGAGGCTTTGTTGTGAAATAGGAAGCCGATTCTAGATTTAACTTTGGATTGGAGATGCTTAATGTGAGTCTGGAAGGAGAGTTTACAGTCTAACCAGACACCTAGGTATTTGTAGTTGTCCACATACTCTAGGTCAGACCCGCCGAGAGTAGTGATTCTAGTCGGGTGCCAGCAGCGTTCGATTGAAGAGCATGCATTTAGTTTTACTAGTGTTTAAGAGCAGTTGGAGGCTACGGAAGGAGTGTTGTATGGCATTGAAACTCGTTTGGAGGTTTGTTAACACAGTGTCCAATGAAGGGCCAGATGTATACAAAATGGTGTCGTCTGCGTAGAGGTGGATCTGAGAGTCACCAGCAGCAAGAGCGACATCATTGATATACACAGAGAAAAGAGTCGGCCCGAGAATTGAACCCTGTGGCACCCCCATAGACTGCTATAGGTCCAGACAACAGGCCCTCCGATTTGACACATTGAACTCTATCTGAGAAGTAGTTGGTGAACCAGGCGAGGCAGTCATTTGAGAAACCAAGGCTATTTAATCTTCCAATAAGAATGTGGTGGTTGACAGTCGAAAGCCTTGGCCAGGTCGATGAAGACGGCTGCACAGTACTGTCTATTATCGATCGCAGTTATAATATCGTTTAGGACCTTGAGCGTGGCTGAGGTGCACCCATGACCAGCTCGGAAACCGGATTGCATAGCGGAGAAGGTACGATTTGAAATGGTCGGTGATCTGTTTGTTAACTTGGCTTTCAAATACTTTCGAAAGGCAGGGCAGGGGCAAGTTGCAGCGGAGGGTGCAGAGCTGGTGGCCGGGGTAGTGGTAGCCAGGTGGAAAGCATGGCCAGCCGTAGCAAAATGCTTGTTGAAATTCTCGATTATTGTAGGTTTATCGGTGGTGATAGTGGTTCCTAGCCTCAGTGCAGTGGCAGCTGGGAGGAGGTGCTCTTATTCTCCATGTACTTTACAGTGTCCCAAAACTTTTTGGAGTTAGTGCTACAGGATGCACATTTCTGTTTGAAAAAGCTAGCCTTTGCTTTCCTAACTGCTTGTGTATATTGGTTCCTAACTTCCCTGAAAAGTTGCATATCGTGGGGGCTATTCGATGCTAATGCAGTATGCCACTGGATGTTTTTGTGCTGGTCAAGGGCAGTCAAGTCTGAGGAGAACCAGGGGCTATATCTGTTCTTAGTTCTGAATTTTTTGAATGGGGCATGCTTATTTAAGATTGAGAGGAAAGCACTTTTAAAGAACAACCAGGCATCCTCTACTGACAGAATGAGATCGATATCCATCCGGGATACCTGGGCCAGGTCAATTAGGAAGGCTTGCTCGCTAAAGTGTTTTAGGGAGCGTTTGACAGTGATGAGGGGTGGTCGTTTGACCGCGGACCTGTTACGGACGCAGGCAATAAGGCAGTGATCGCTCAGATCCTGGTTGAAGACAACGGAGGTGTATTTAGAAGGTCAGGATGATATCTATGAGGGTGCCCATGTTTACAGATTTAGGGTTGTACCTGGTAGGTTCCTTGATAATTTGTGAGATTTAGGGCATCTAGTTTGGACTGTAGGATGGCCGTGGTGTTAGGCATATCCCAGTTTAGGTCACCAAGCAGTACGAACTCTGAGGATAGATGGGGGGCAATCAATTCACATATGGTGTCCAGGGCACAGCTGGGGGCTGAGGGGTGTCTGTAGCAAGCGGCAACAGTGAGAGACTTATTTCTGGAAAGGTGGATTTTTAGAAGTAGGAGCTCAAACTGTTTGGGCACAGACCTGGATAGTATGATAGAGCTCTGCAGGCTATCTCTACAGTAGATTGCAACCCCACCCCCTTTGGCAGTTCTATCTAGGTGGAAAATGTTGTATTTGGGGATGGACATTTCTGAATTTTTGGTGGCCTTCCTAAACCAGGATTCAGACACTGCTAGAACATCAGGGTTGGCGGAGTGTGCTAACGCAGTGAATAACTCAAACTTAGGGAGGAGGCTTCTGATGTTAACGTGCAAGAAGCCAAGGCTTTTACGGTTACAGAAGTCAACAAATGATAGCGCCTGGGGAGTAGGAGTGATACTGGGGGCTGCAGGGGTTAACCTCTACATCACCAGAGGAACAGAGGAGGACTAGAATAAGGATATGGCTAAAGGCTTTAAGAACTGGTCTTCTAGTGCGTTGGGTACAGAGAATTAAAGGGGCAGATTTCCGGGCGTTGTAGAATAGATTCAGTGCATTATGTACAGACAAGGATATGGAAGGATATGAGTACAGTGGAGGTAAACCTAAGCATTGGGTAACAATGAAAGAGATGGCATCACTGGAGGCACCGATTGAGCCGGTCTCCGCGTGTATGGGGGGTGGAACGAAGGAGCTATTTGAGGCAGTTTGAGAGGGACTTGGGGCTCTACAGTGAAATGGTATAATAAGAGCCAACTGGAACAGCAATAGGCAAGGCATATTGACATGGGAGAGAGGCATAAAGCAATCACAGGTGTTATTCAAGAGAGCTAAGACAACAACTGGCGATGAAAGTTTGGGCTGAGGCTAAACAGATAAACAGGACAGGGTACTGTGTAAAAGGAACAGTCCAGCAGGCATCAGCTGTGCAGCTGAGTGATCATAAGGTCCAGTGAACAGCAATATGTGAGTCCGAGAGCAGTTCAAATTGGTGCTACAGCACAGGCGAGCAGGAAGCACGGCTGTTGAATTGCGTGTGCTAGCGGGCCGGGGCTAGCAGATGGATCTTCGTGGTCGTCGCAACGGGAAGCCTGTTGAAACCACAGACGATTACGTTGGCAAACCAGTCGTGATGGATCGGCGGGGCTCCGTGTCAACACTAGGAAGTCCCGTCCGGTTGACAGAGGGGTAGATAGCCGGGAGATGGGCCTGACTCGAGGCTAGCTCAAGGCTGATTAGCCAACAACCACATCCATTCGGTTGCAGCTAGCTAGTTGCGATGATCCGGTGTTAAAGGTCCAGTGATTCAGTGATTCCGGCAGAAAATCCGGTATGTTCTGGGTCAATAACGCGCTGTGCAGACAGTGCAGACTGGCCGATAATAGTCCAGGCTAGAGCTGGCTGGTAGGTAGTGCAGGCCACGGACAATGGTGAAAAACCACTAACGGTGGCTAATAGCAAGTAGCTAGTTAGCTGGCTACTCCCGTCCAGTAGACCGAGAGGTAGATAGCCGGGATATGTGCCTGGCTTGAGGCTAGCTCAAGGCTAACTGGTGCTTGCTTCGGGGGCAGTGGTGATTTAGCCAACAGCATCATCCATTCGGTTGCGGCTAGCTAGTTGCGATCCGGTGTTAAGGTCCAAAGATTCAGTTATTCCGGCAGAAAATCTGGGCCCGTATCTCTAAAGAATTTTTGTGCAAAAAGTGGCTCCTAGCGGCCAAATTCTAAGAAAATTCTCAGAGGCATGACGTTTTCTTAGAATTTCCCCTAAAAGTGACACGAAAATCCCAGTTAATATAAAAGCTATTCCTCAAGAGTCCTAGCGCTTAAAAGGGCTCCTAAGGCGAGATCTGCTAAGAGCAGGGAAGAGGACTTTTAGTGGCTTAGGAGTTACCCTAAGCAGCTGCACAAAATGGCCAACAGAGGAGGCAGGAGAGATGTCCTGCAAACACTGGATGACAGGGAATTATTGAGACGCTACAGATTGGATCGTGCAGGAATCATGTTTGTGGTGGATCTCCTTAGAGATGCAATTACTTCACCAACTCGACGCCACAACGCTATTACACCGGAGAAGAAAGTAATCACAACCCTGAGGTATTTGGCAACAGGGAAAATGCAACAATGCAGCAGTGATGACTTGGGTCTGTCCCAATCCTCCGTCAGCAGAGTCATCACCCAAACACTGACAGCTTTGTCACAACCTAATATTGTGACACAATTTGTTTCATTCCCGCTGGATGCCCGCACTTTACACACACATAAAAGGGCATTTATGGACATTGCAGGATTCCCTGGCGTTGTGGGTGTAATTGATGGAACACATGTGAGAATAATTGCGCCATCAGAGGACGAGGCTGTCTTTGTTAACAGGAAGAATTTCCACAGCATCAATGTGCAAATAGTGTTCAATGCGGCCTGGAAGATTTTGGACATTGTGGCTAAATGGCCAGGCTCCACACATGATGCGAGAATGCTCTCCGAGAGTGGCATCAGACAGCTTTTTGAGAGACGCTATGTGCCAGCTAGGATATTAATATGAGCAAATTAGACACAAATCATTATTTGAACAGGGTGTAATGAGCTTAAGTTTTCACATATTTTAGATTCTAATGTTAGGCTATAACCCCTACAGCTTACTATTCATTTTCCAGATATTTTCTTGAATGTGAAATATTATTTACAATTATAGTCTGCATAAGATTAGAGTGTATAATTATGTTTATTGATTTGAGGGTACATCCTTTGCTCATTATCACCAAAAGTTCATTTTCATCAAACTTGTAGGATCAACCAATCACGGCTTTTGAAATGATGACTCATACCTAGCAACGGGGTCAACCACACCTCCTCACTAAGATAGGATTTTTCATCCATTCCTGGCTCAGAGTTCACTGAAAATGTTCTGGAATCACTTCTAAGCTAAAACTCCTGGCAAGGAATTTTTAGGTTAAGTTAGGAGCTCTCTGAGAGGATTCTCAGAATCTTTAAGGATACGGGCCCTGATGTTCTGGGTGAAACCGCTAACGGTGGCTAATAGCAAGTAGCTAGTTAGCTGGCTAGCTAGTTTCAACTGGAGATTCTGGATAAAAGGTAAGTAAATAATAGAATCCGTTCCATATTGAGTGAGGCGGTTTGCAGGAAAGTATATTTAGTAGAAGGATGAAAAGTGTCTGATATATATATATATATATATATATATATATATATATATATATATATATATATATATATATATATATATATATATATATATATATATATATATATATATTACACGAAAAAAACAAAAAACAGGCTATTTACACGGACACACTACAGAGTACACGACCGCACTGCTACCCCATCTTGGCCTACCACTGAGCCGTTGTTGCTCCTAGATGTTTCCACTTAACAGTAACAATTCTTACAATTGACAGGGGCAGCTCTAGCAGGGCAGAAGTTTAACGCAATGACTTGTTGGAAAAGTGGCATCCTATGGCGGTGCCACGTTGAAAGTCACTGAGCTCTTCAGTAAGGCTATTCTACTGCCAATGTTTGTCTATGGAGATTGCATGGCAGTGTGCTCGATTTTATACACCTGTCAGCAACGGGTGTGGCTGAAATAGTCGAATCCACTAATTTGAAGGGGTGTCCACATACTTTTATTTATATATAAACATGAAGAATAAATACACAATTAGTAGCGATAACTTGGCTATATACACAGGGTACTGAGTCGATATGCAGGGGTACGAGGTAATTGAGGTAGATGCAGTGCATTCGGAAAGTATTCAGACCCCTTGACTTTTTCCACATTTTGTTACGTTACAGCCTTATTCTAAAATGGATTAAATTGTTTTTTCCCCCGCGTCAATCTACACACAATAACCCATAATCACAAAGCGAAAACAGGTTTTTCGATTTTTTTGCAAATGTATTAAAAATAAAAAAACAGCAATACCGTATTTCAATATGCATTCAGACCCTTTGCTATGAGACTAAAAATTGAGCTCAGGTGCATCCTGTTTCCATTGATCATCCTTGAGATGTTTCTACAACTTGATTGGAGTTCACCTGTGGTAAATTCAATTGATTGGACATTATTTGGAAAGGCACACACCTGTCTATGTAAGGTCTCACAGTTGACAGTGCATGTCAGAGCAAAAAGCAAGCCATGAGGTCGAAGGAATTGTCCGTAGAGCTCCGAGACAGGATTGTGTCTAGCCACAGATCTGCGGAAGGGTACCAAAAATATGCAGCATTGAAGGTCCCCAAGAACACAGTGGCCTCCATCATTCTTAAATGGAAGAAGTTTGGAACCACCAAGACTCTTCCTAGAGCTGGCCGCCCGGCCAAACTGAGCAATCGGTGGAGAAGGGCCTTGGTCAGGGAGGTGACCAAGAACATGATGGTCACTCTGACTGAGCTCCAGAGTTCCTCTGTGGAGATGGGATAACCTTCCAGAAGGACAACCATCTCTGCAGCACTCCACCAATCAGGCCTTTATGGTAGAGTTGCCAGACGGAGGCCTCTCCTCAGGAAAAGGCACATGACAGCCCGCTTGGAGTTTGCCTAAAGGCACCTAAAGGACTCTCAGACCATGAGAAACAAGATCCTCTGGTCTGATGAAACCAAGATTGAACTCTTTGGCCTGAATGCCAAGCATCACGTCTGGAGGAAACCTGGCACCATCCCTACGGTGAACCATGGTGGTGGCAGCATCATGCTGTGGGGATGTTTTTCAGTTGCAGGGACTGGCAGATTAGTCGGGTTTGAGGGAAAGATTAACAGAGCAAAGGACAGGGAAACCTTGATGAAAACCTGCTCCAGGCCTCTGCATGGGGCAAAGGTTCACCTTCCAACAGGACAACGACCCTTAGTACACAGCCAAGACAATGCAGGAGTGGCTTCGGGACAAGTCTCTGAATGTCCTTGAGTGGCCCATCCAGAGTCCGGACTTGAACTCGATCGATCATCTCTGGAGAGACCTGAAAATAGCTGTGCAGCGACGCTCCCCATCCATCCTGACAGAGCTTGAGAGAATCTGCAGAGAAGAATGGGAGAAACTCGCCAAATACAGGTGTGCCAAGCTTGTAGCGTCATACCCAAGATGACTCGAGGCTGTAATCGCTGCCAAAGGTGCTTCAACAAAGTACTGAGTAAAGGGTCTGAATACTTATTTAAATGTGTTATTTCCGTTTCTTTATTTGTAATACATTTTTAAAAAAAATATGTGTGGGGGGGAAACTATTTAATCCATTTTAGAATAATGCTGTAACGTAACAATATGGAAAAAGTCAAGGGGTCTGAATACTTACCTTATGTACATATAGGTAGAGGTAAAGTGACTAGGCAATAGGATAGGTAATAAACAGTAGCGTATGTGAAGAGTCAAAATAATTAGTGCAAAGAGGGTCAATGCAGATAGTCCGGGTAGCTATTTGGTTAATTATTGAGTAATCTTATGGCTTGGGGGTAGAAGCTGTTCAGGGTCCTGTTGGTTCCGGTCTTGGTGCATCAGTACCACTTGCCGTGCAGTAGCAGAGAGAACAGTCTGTGACTTGGGTGGATGGAATCTTTGAGAATTTGTAGGACCTTCCTCTGACACTGCCTGTTATAGAGGTCCTGGATGACAGGGAGCTCAGCCCTAGTGATGTACTGGGTCGTACGCACTACCCTCTGTAGCGCCTTGCGGTCGAATGTCAAGCTATTGCCGGTTGCGAAGTCCAGCATCCAGTTGCAGAGGGAAGTGTTCAGTCCCAGTGTCCTGAGCTTAGTGATGAACTTGGAGGGCACTATGATGTTGGACAGCTGGGTTTCTTTTTGTCATCCGTGATAGTTTGCAAGCCCTGACACATCAGACGAGTGTCAGAGCTGGTGTAGTATGATTCGATCTTAGTCCTGTATTGACGCTTTGCCTTTTTTATGGATTCCTTATATGCGTCCGGATTAGTTTCCTTCATTGCGGATGTTGCCTGTAATCCCATGGCTCTTGGTTGGGAAATGAAACGGGCCAGTCAGCTGTCTGATGGCTGCTGGTACTCTAGCCCTGAGTTTGACAGCCATGTACAGGAATGGCAAGTGGCAACATACAATGACTTTATCAGATAAGGACAACATGTTCATGGATAATTGATTGAGGGTGGTAACTTCCTATACTGTAGAGCTTACTACACTGTCTGTGAACTCATGAAAGTGCTGTCAGAGTTCAACTCTAGATCCAGCCAGCAGAGGGCGACTGAGGACTGCAGAATAAAGACTACACAACCACCCATACAAATATAATGTATTTCTTGAATCAACCATGCAAAGCAGCCATTACAAGGTTAACGCACACTGACTGACTGGCCCCTCCACTAGCCTGTGGCTTTGCAAGGAGGAGAGCGAGGAGGAATGGATTCAACATTCCAGGAGGACAAGAGACTTCCTTATCCTTACAGCTCAGTTGAACCCTGCTTACTCATTCCCCCTCTCTTTGTTCTTGCTGCTATTCCCCTTCTCTCTCTCTTCTCACTCCTAATGAGTGTTTGTAGGGTTGACAATATGTATCCTGTAAGAGGAGGACAGGCCTGAGAGGTGAGGGTGAGAAGAGAACAGGGGGAGTCACAGTTGAAGGAAAGCAGGATAAGGCGAATACACACACACACACACACACACACACACACACACACACAGGAGTGCAGCCTGTGTCAGTGTATATGGCTGGTAGTTTGCTATATAAAGCCAGTGTGTCCCTGTGGATGGCACATGCTGTGGATTAGGGCGGAAGGAAGGTGTGGGGAACGGGGTATGTAATAAGCTTCCCCTCCTGTCCCCAATGGGGAGAGCACAGGAAAGAAAGAGAGCCAAAGAGAGGCAGAGAAAAGAGGGGAGCACAGGAAAGAAAGACTGCCAAAGTGAGGGAAAGAAAAGAGGGAGGAAAGACAACCAAGCGAGCTGAGGCTCTAATTTCAGCCCTCTAGCCCTTCTCCCTTCTTTACATCCCTTTGTACCCTCCCTCCTCTTTCCCGCTCTTCTTGTTCTGTTGTTATTCTTGGTTATCTGTTTCTGTTCCTGTTGCTCAACTTATGACTTTGGTCATATGGCCCTCCAAGAGTCCTGTGTAGATCAGCTGTAACCATGCAGTGCTGAGTGTGTGCAATCATTTCACTGCAGTAGTTTTGGACTGGGGTGTTTATTATTGACAAGTCTATAGCATACATCTAATTGTGCGTGTGTGTGTGTGTTCCAGGGGCTCAGATCATAGACCTGATGATGCTGGTGGTAGACGTGGTGAAGGGGATCCAGACCCAGACAGCAGAGTGTCTGCTGATAGGAGAGCTGACCTGCCCCCGCATGGTGGTCATTCTCAACAAGACTGACCTGCTGCCGCCCAACAAGAGACAGACCGCCATCGACAAGATGACCAAGAGACTGCACAAGACCCTGGAGAACACCAGGTAACACACACACACACACACACACACACACACATAGTCATTCTAACCCTCGTTTCATCCCCTGTTGGCCAGATTTAAAGACTGTCCTGTGATTGCCGTGGCAGCGAAGCCTGTTGGTCCTGAAACAGAGGAGCCCCAGGGAGTGCCTGACCTAATAGAGGTAAAGACCCTGAACACACTGGTGACCAAGGATGTGCCTGCACTGTTAGCGGTTTTGGTTAATATTCTGACTAGACAGGACAAACCCATTTTCACGATTTCTGGTATATCATCAAAATAAATTAATCACAGCACGTTTTTGGACTCATTCAGCAGTTTGTACCTGGTTAATTAGAATACTATTGGAAATTAATGTTGAAAGCAAACATTTTTATTCCTAAAACATACATTGAAAATTATGCTGTAGCTGATTCCTGTTGACAATAACTTTTGATAAATAGCCAAATGTCAACACCGTTTTGAAGTGTCCAAATCAATAATCAATAGATGCAAAAACAGTTTGTCATATATTGAAAACCTAAACATAAAATGTACTACCTACACATACATGTACCACAATAATAATCATATTACTTGTATTTTCTATCAACGAGAACCTTATAAACTGCATATGCACCAAAAACCCTTTTGGTTTGACAAGTGGCAATAAATCACTCATATTGATTAGGGGGGAAATCAGGAATATGCGCAACAAAAAACACACAGGAACTGGAAATATTGTTTACATCACTGGTTAGAGGACAACCTGATGAAGACAGCCAGATACATTTTGGAGTGATGCATTTTGATTTGGGGTTCGCCAAAATGGAAAGAGAAACGCAACACTTATTTGCCAATCACTCATAATCAATATCACGTTGAAATCAATAGAACGAGAGGGGGTAGTCAGGTTGCACGTCCTGATTGAACACTACTGAAAAAACACATTATCTGGTATGCTGTATCACTGGTTATAGGACAACTTGTAGAAAACATCCAGTTACATTTTTTATTTTGTTAAAGGGATACTTCGGGATTTTGTCAATGAGGTCCTTTGTCTACTTCCCCGGAGTCAGATGAACTTGTGGATAGCATGCTAGTAGATACCCATAGATTTCCAGTCATTGCGCTAACGCTAGTTAGCATTGGCTCACGAAACTACCTCTTAACTTCCTTCATACTGGACACAGAGACATAAAAATGGTATCCACAAGTTCATCTGACTCTGGGGAAATAGATGAATTGTCAACAACCCGAAGTATCCCTTTAATCACTCATATCTGTACCAAATTGAAATCAATAGAGCGAGGCAACGTTTGGGTTGTAGGTGCTGTTTGAACTAACACTATTCAAAGGCCACACTGAGTCTGAGAATATTTTTTATATCACTAGTTATAAGAGAATTTGCTACAGACAGTGGTCTACATTTTGGAATGTCGGATGGAGATTCTGGGAGGCTGCCGACACGGGGAAGAAACAAATCAGTTACTTTGTTATTTAACTTAAATGAATAACGACCCGGCATATGATATCAACGCTGACAAAGTTTGGCTGTTATTTAAGTGATCTTGTGTAATCGTAAAACGTGAGCTTGTGTAATCTAGTAACACATACTGTCCACATCATGGAAAGTAGCGTAATGTAAATTAATTAAATGTGGCTAAAAAATGCTATATCTTAATTTAGCATTATTGTTAATGAAGCAAACTCACAGATTTTTACAATAATCACCATATATTTCTCACTAGTTTAACCATTTAGAGAGTTAAATGCTCTCCAACACATTATTACCAGGCGCTCTAGACTAGAGCTTCCATAGTGTCTGTGCAGCAGCCTGAACGTTCCACGTTGCTATTCTGACTGGTGTGGAGATACTTTCAATGATACATACAGTATCCTTAATTGAAATGATACTGTAAAAGGTAGATATCCTAGAACAAAGAGGTATATGACAGACACTGTCATAGGTCAGGGAGTTCTGCCCTATGATTAAAACACGAGACACTGTCAGGAAGTGTTTATGAAACCACAGGATACACAGACTCAACACTAAGATATGGTTCTGAATAGGACTGGCCCTCTGCTCTGTGTGTGACTAGCCTGAATCATACTCATGCCTACGATGACCGTACAATGTTATGACAGCAGTTTTGACTTTGCTCCGTATGTGTGTCTCCCCTAGCTGTTGAAGATCCAGACGTACCTCCCTCACAGAGACCCGGGGGGAGCCCTGCTGATGGCCGTGGACCACTGCTTCTCCATCCGCGGTCAGGGCACAGTCATGACCGGAACTATTCTACAGGGGGCGCTAGCTGTCAACGACACCGTGGAGATCCCATCGCTCAAGGTACGGTCACTGACCACAGAACATTGATTTGCATGACCACTGAAAGTCTTGATCAGTGGTTCTCAATCTGCTAAGTCTATTGACCAGCAACAATTATTTGTGATATTGCTGATTATTATAGCGCGTTAGTCAATTTAATTAGTTCTATTTTTAGTTAAAGTGGTTTTAGTTCATACTATTGTTTGTCACTTTATAGGACCACATTAACTAAAATTAGAACCATGGCATGCTCATAGTCCCTGCTTCCAGAAAGGTGGAGAATCGTTGATGCAGTAGAAGAACCCTGATTCAGATGACCTGGACAGCACAAGGCTGGAGTAGAAGCTACGGAGTTCATAAGTTGACTGGAGGAGGAGGGAAGGAAAGAGGGATGGTAGTGTGGGGGTGGAGGATGTGTCTGTGTGTTTTTGGAGGGAGCAGGATGGGGAGACTGGGGAGGAGGGGTGGGGATTGACAGTACAGGAGCTGACTAATTTAGACCAGATGCAGTCACTCACACTTGTTTGTAGGCCAGCCTAGTCTAAACACCAGCTTATTGTATTGAACCTTACTATCAACTGGTGTCATTATAACATCCTCCATCAGGTGGCAGCAAAAGCCTGGAAAAACCAGCAGGCTTGTCTCAGCATTCAGTGTCAGAGAAGAATGGTGGTTAGGCCACACCGACCATACTCACCCACTCTCCCTCACACAACAACACAACAAACAATAAGAGTAGGTTAGTTTGATTGTCTCTCTGTGTTTGTCCTTTAACCCCTAGGTGACCAAGAAAGTGAAGTCAATTCAGATGTTCCGGCTGCCGGTGTCTGGGGCCATGCAGGGTGACCGCGTGGGCGTGTGTGTGACCCAGTTTGACCCCAAATTACTAGAACGGGGGGTGGTGTGTACCCCTGGATCCCTACACACCCTCCACGCAGCCCTCATCTCCGTCAGAAAGATTGGCTACTTCAAGGGTTCCCTGGCCACCCGAGCCAAGTTCCACATCACCGTGGGCCATGAGACTGTCATGGCCAGGGTCACGTTCTTCGGTCTGCCCCCTGGAGGAAGCCCCCAGACCCCCACCACGGACCCCCAACCACCTCCCTCCGACCCCCACTCCCCTCAGCCAGACCCCAGCCCCCTGAGCAAACCTTTTTCCTTTGACCGGGAGTACTTCCACCAGGACGAGTATGTGATTGGCCAGCGGGCGGCCGGAGGGGCTGGGTCAGACCCGGAGCAGTGGGCGCTGCTGGAGTTTGAGCGACCGGTCACATGTCCCTCTCTCTGCCTGGTGATTGGCTCCAAGCTGGACACAGACATCCACGCCAACGCGTGCCGGCTGGCGTTCCAGGGTCGTCTGCTGGAGGGCTTTGAGGGGAAGAACTACTCTGAGACTACACTACCCAGACTACACATCTACAAGACCAAACACAAGGAGGGACAGGTGGAGAGGGTGAGTGGACGCCCTGCTCGCCTCTCTCTGACTCCCCTAATAGTCTGTACACCCTCCCCTCCCATCACCCTTCATGGATCTCTGTCCTTGCTCCTTTGCCCTCTCTCTCACCCCTCTTCTCCCTCTCTCTCTCTGGTCCTTGTTTGGATTTTTCGTTGCTGGTGGTGCTGGAGCGTGTTGCAGGGACTGAGCTCCCATTGTGCACACACACAGAGTCCCTGGGGCGGTGCGGGAGGGAGGCGTGGAGAGGTATGCGGGGCCTTGGCCTGTGCTGGGATGTGACACAGGCGTGTGGCCCTCTGATGCCAGTGGCAGCAGCCAGACAGACTGGTGCTGTTTGGACACACCTGAGTGGCACAGGAATATACCCATATGACTCTGCATTCTCCCAGACCCACACTCTAGCCTCTGCTCTCTCTCTGCTCTCTCTCTTTCTCTGCTCTCTTCGCTCTCTCTGCTCTCTGCTCTCTTCGCTCTCTCTGCTCTCTCTTTCTCTGCTCTCTGCTCTCTTCGCGCTCTCTCTGCTCTCTCTGCGCTCTCTCTTTCTCTGCTCTTCGCTCTCTCTGCTCTCTGCTCTCTCTGCTCTTTTTTTTCTTCTTTCTCTCTCTTTGTGTCCTCGAGCCGTAATGTTTTTTTGTCTCTGACCTTTACCCTCTTTCTCCCTGGCTCCATCTCACTCTTGTAATATCTTTTTGTCATTTAATTCTGTTGTTCCTCAGTTTGTCTTCCCCCTTTTGGCTCATAAGAGTCTTATCTGCCTCTTGTTGCTCCTGTCTTTCTGTGTCTGTCTCTGTCTGTTTGAGTGTTGTCTGCCACCCAGCAGCAGCCAGCAGTGTGTCTGTGTGTACACACCCTCTGTCAGGGTCGCTAACAGGTCAGAGGTCAAGTGTGTGGACAAGTTTTACTGCTGTTAGCACCTCAGGCTGTCGACAGCCAGCCCCACAGTTACACAGCAGTCCTTGACCCTGAGGTTGACCCTCTCAGACTCCGTTCATGGGGGTGTGTGTGGGTTCCCTCACATAATGAGGAAGTCCTGTTTGTTTTTTGTCTTCTAAGAGGACACATACCTGAGATGTTTGAATGTTTGAGATATGACTGTGTCTTTAAGTCATGCCTTTGTCCCAGTGTGTCTGACATGTGTACCAACTGTAGCTTATCAGTGGTCACGCTTCAGTCAGAACCCAACGTCAGAGAGAGAAAGGGAGCGAAGGAGGGAGGGTTAAGGAAAGAGAGCGGGAAGGAAGGGACAGAGGGGGAGAAGTAGAGAGACAGAGCGGTGCCCTCCCTTTATCGGATCAGTGACGGTTGAGAGAGTCTCAGTGATGGAGAGAAAATACAAACAACAAACAGAAGAAAAATGTGTAGAGGAATGAAAGAGGAGATACAGACAGACAGACGGGCGGCAGGCCTAGGGGAATGTGGCTCGTTGGATTGGGACGGGGTACAGAACAGTGTCGTGGTGGGGTCAGCCACCCCTCCACCCCCCACTATGGCGACAGAGTGGCAGCATGGTAACACAAGGTCATGCACCAGTGTGTGTTAAATCAGAGAAAGGAACATAAAAATCACCCACTGACCTCTCTGTTTATACTGTCAGCCTCAAGAAATCATTAAAGGATATGCTGGATCATTTTAGGATATGTTCCACTTGTGTTATTTGCTTTCATCATTAACTGGAAGCTGTTCATTTAATAATACTATTATTTAGGTTTATTACATATTAATTATATTTTCAATTTTCTTAAATTATTTCCTTGTATCTGTCATTGGTGCCCCTCATGTCTCCTTCTTCCTCTTCTCTGGTCAGGTGACAGATGACTACACTGTGATTGGGAGAAACCTGTTCAAGAAGGAGACCAACCTGCAGCTGTTTGTGGGGTTAAAGGTCACGCTGTCCACCGGCGAGACTGGGATCATTGAGGGCGGCTTCGGACAGAGCGGCAAGTTTAAGATCCGGGTGCCAGGTAAGTAGTGGTGGGGCTGGAGGTAAAGGTAGACGTGCTGTATGAATCTGTTAAGGAAGAAACGGACTGCGCCGACAATCGGTTAAAAGCAGCGGACCCATGGGTGTCCTATCACATCTTACCATCAGATATTGCAGCGGATGGGCGTCCTATCACATCTGACAATCAGATACCATCAGACCATCCGATACCACCCATCATTTTCTATAAATTTCCTGGCGATTCTACATGTTGAATTGCCACTGTTCGTTGACACCCAGCAGGTGATCTACTGTCCACGGCCGACGTTCATTATGGTGTTTCTCCTTTTTATACTCTATTAACAGTCAAGATAAGGACTGTATCGTTTGGATTTCTTACCTCATTTGTTGCCAAAGCATATTCCATTTGTTTATTAGTCAGAATTATGCAATTATATTTATAGTACAACCGAAGCATGAAAGGGGCCTTCTCTTTTTTTCCTGCATCTCTCACTCTGGTCTCAGTGCATTCGTTATTAGGATGTGGTTAGAGTGGTGGGCTGGGAATCCCACTCCAGCATTCCCAGGATTCCTCTGGGGGTAGCTCTGTGTCCGAGGGAAGTCTGCTCCCTGTTTATTTTACCTTGTCGCTCCGCTCCCCTCCGACCCAAAGCTAGGCTCCACACCGGGCCGGGCAGGAAGAGAAAACAAAAACATTTAGAAAGAGAACCCTACCTATATCCTCTCAACTCACTCACATACACATACACACTCTCACACACATGCTCTTACATACACACTCCCACACACATGCTCTTACATACACACTGACATACTTGGCTAGTCACTTGGGACATTCAGTATGCTCATTGCTCATACACACTCATAGTATGACACTGCTGTGTGTTCCTCTGACCTCTAGCTACCCCAGGTGTGTTTGTGTTGTGTGTGTGCTCCCTTTCCCTTGTTGTTCTTTTCTTCTCCCCTCACACCCCTTCATGGCACATGATTAAAGACCGAGAAAGCCACAGAGAGAGGGAGAAATGGAAAGAGGAGGGCTAGTTAGATTTGAAGGCCCTCCAGACCTCTCCACAACCTCCCCCTTCTCACACAGACGGCACTGTCCAATCCCCCCTGCTATCCGCCCTCCCCTGGCCCTGACCCCAAACTCATCCCCTGCAAGCCCCTAAAGGCCACCAGCCTGGCACCAGACAGTTATTCTGTCTCTCCAGAGAGAGATGGAGGGAAAGATTGAGGGAAAGGAGCAGAGAAAGAGAGGGGAATACTGTGGTTTGTGTATGAGGTGTGTACGTGATGTCAGCCTGGATAGAACACGTTTTTCATTATGTGGTTTATATCAATAAAACAACTTGTTCTAAATGTGTGAAGGTGGCTTTAGGAGGATAATTCACTGTGTGTGTTTGTAAATTAGTTGTATTCTACTCAAACGTTGAACTGTGTTTGACCGTTTTTATTAGACACTGTATCACACGGATTCATTCTAGTTTGTATTTACTGCTATTTATCTAAGTGTGTGTGTGTGTGTGTGTGTGTGTGTAGAGAGAGAGAGAGAGACAGCAAGAAGTGGGCTAAGGCCAAGCGAATAGATCGGAGATATCCATCCTCGTAATCCTAACAACCCTCATGCTGGCATAACCATAACAATCTCCTCGGTGGCGCCGTGTGACGCGGGTAGGCGAGGTCAGCCGGTGCAGAGGTTTGCTCAGGGAACATTTCTCAGTTCCATGTGAGCGGAACAACAAACACACACACAGGAAAAGATGCCCCAGAGGAATCCACGGCACGTCCCCAACCGCCTGAGAACTGTCAGACACCTGTGTAAATGTCAGCCAGAACAGGACCGCCACAGAGAACCATGACAGAGACATGGTTCTTCTACGACCGTGAAATGGGAACCGTGAGACAAGACCACGTAATAAGTTAAGGAGACAATGACTGTGGTGGGACAATGTTGCATGTGTGATGGAATGGTCAATCTGGACTGGAAATGTCAGATAAGACAGGACCGTGACCATGACCCTTGTCTCCACTCTTCATGCTATCAGAAGCAGGATCAGGAGGTTAGCGGTTCAGTTCAGGAAACAGTGGCTCCAGCACTCTTACTCTTAAGCAGAGCAGAACAGATCTACACTATATATACAAAAGTATGTTGACACCACTTCAAATTAGTGCATTCGGCTATTTCAGCCACACCCGTTGCTGACAGGTGTATAAAATTGAGTACACAGCCATGCAATCTCCATAGACAAACATTGGCAGTGGAATGGCCTTACTGAAGAGCTCAGTGACTTTCAACGTGGCACCGTCATAGGATACCACCTTTCCAACAAGTCTGTTCGTCAAATTTCTGCTCTGCTAGAACTGCCCCAGTCAACTGTAAGTGCTGTTATTGTGAAGTGAAAGTCTAGGGGCAACAACGGCGCAGCCGCGAAGTGGTAGGCCACACAAGCTCATAGAATGAGACCGCTGAAGTGCTTAGCGTGAAAAAATTGTCTGTCCTCTGTTGCAACATTCACTACAGATTTTTTTCCAAACTGCCTTTGGAAGCGACATCAGCACAAGAACTGTTAGTCGGGAGCTTCATGAAATGGGTTTCCATGGCCGAGCAGCCGCACACAAGCCTAAGATCAGCATGCGCAATGCCAAGCATCGGCTAGAGTGGTGTAAAGCTCGCTGCCATTGGACTATGGAGCAGTGGAAACGCGTTCTCTGGAGTGATGAATCACGCTTCAACCATCTGGCAGTCCGACGGACGAATCTGAGTTTGGCGGATGCCAGGAGAACGCTACCTGCCCGAATGCAGTGCCAACTAAAAGTTTGGTGGAGGAGGAATGATGGTCTGGGGCTGTTTTTCATGATTTAGGCTCCTTAGTTCCAGTGAAGGGAAATCTTAACACTACAGCATACAATGACATTCCAACTTTGTGGCAAAAGTTTGGGGAAGACCCTTTCCTGTTTCAGCATGACAATGTCCCCGTGCACAAAGCGAGGTCCATACAGAAATGGTTTGTCGAGATCGGTATGGAAGAACTTTAATGGCCTGCACAGAGCCCTGACCTCAACCCCATCGAACACCTTTGGGATGATTTGAACGCCGACTGCGAGCCAGGCCTAATCGCCCAACATCAGTGCCCGACCTCACTAATGCTCTTGTGGCTGAATGGAAGCAAGTCCCGGCAGCAATGTTACATCTAGTGGAAAGCCTTCCCAGAAGAGTGGAGGCTGTTATAGCAGCAAAGGGGGGACCAACTCCATATTAATGCCCATGATATTGGAATGAGATGTTCAATGAGCTTAGTGTACTTTTGGTCATGTAGTGTATCTGTTCTCTCTCCCATCTCCTCCATCTCTGTCATCAACAGTCTAAAGAGCAGATACATACTGTTGACCCTGAGTCACCACTGGAGAGCAGTCAGAACAGGTCTAGTGGAGTTCTGTTTTTAAAGTGCCTCCAGATCACATATAGCGCTGCAGCATGGGTACGAATCTGGCCCACTGCTATTTCAGCACACTCCGTCTTCTATGTTTTCTCTCTACCTCTGTCCTATCCTTTGTTTAATTTTGATAATTTAAATGTTTTTATTTTTGTATTTGTTTAATACCTATGTGAGGAATGGGACTTCCCCACTGCTTACATTTTTTTTTTAAGGGGGAAAAGTGACTTGCATAAACTAACAGCAGTTCTAATGCTCATATGATTTCTCTTTATCTCTCCCTCTCTTCCCCATTCCCTCTTTCCTCTCTTCAGAGGGTCTCAGTCTAGAGACTAAGCAGCTCCTCTCCTCCACCTCCAAGAAGAAAGGAAAGGGTGGGGCTAAGGGGGAACCAACCAAAGAGGAAGAGGCCAAGATGGACACTCAGCCAATCAACATCAACCTCCGATTCAAGCGATACGTCTTTGACCCCCACAAGACGATGGTTCAGTCCTGAGGTGCGTTAGGATCACTTGAACGTTTGCTACGTTGTGGAGCGGTTTGTACTGAACGACATGTTTCCCCAAAACTTTCTTGTATGTTCTTGAACAGACTTTGAGCTACGTTTGGTGGGTGTGGTGAGGTGTGGCTTGAAGCAACGAGAGGCGTATTTAAAGGGCAGTGGCCATGCTGACAACCCACAACCCAACCCCTCCCCATTTTTATACTGGTCTTTCAGTACAGCACTGTTTCCATTCAATTGAATGTTCAAGAATGTAAAAACGCACTGACCGCAGCCCTGACCTCTGCAGCAGTAGCTAGAGGATGAGAACAGTGAGATATATATATATATATATATACACACACACACACACACACACACAGTACCAGTCAAAAGTTTGGACACACCTACTCATTCAAGGGTTTTTCTTTATTTTTACTATTTTCTACATTGTAGAATAGACATCAAAACTATGAAATAACACATGGAATCATGTAGTAACCCAAAAAGTATATATTTTTATTGGTAGTGTATATATAGTGGTAAAAAAAAGCTGGGTACGCTGTTCTCCGTTTCGAGGTGAAAGTAACGATCACTATTTTCAATCCATTTTTCCACGATAGGTGAGTAAATGCTTGCGCAAAATAAAGGTGCGTCAACCATGTTACAGTAATGATGGAAAGATTACAGTGTAAAGGCTGGCCTCTGTATCTGGAGTACATACAGTGCCTTCAGAAAATATTTATACCGCTTACAGCCTGAATTCAAAATAATGACAAAGTGTAAATGTTTTTAGAAATGTTTGCAAATGTATTGAAAATTAAATACATAAATATCTAATTTACATAAGTGTTCACACCCCTGAGTCAATACTTTGTAGATGCACATTTGGCAGTGATTACAGCTGTGAGTCTTTATGGGTAAGTCTCTAAGAGCTTTCCACACCTGGGTTGTGCAACATTTGCCCATTTATTCATTTCAAAACTCTTCAAGCTCTATCAAATTGGTTGTTGATCATTGCTAGACAGTCATTTTCAGGTCTTGCCATAGATTTAAGTCAAAACTGTAACTCTGCCACTCAGGAACATTCACTGTTTTCTTGGTAAGCAACTCCAGTGTAGATTTGACCTAGGTTATTGTCCTGCTGAAAGGTGAATTTGTCTCCCAGTGTCTGGTGGAAAGCAGACTGAACCAGGTTTTCCTCTAGTATTTTGCCTGTGCTTAGCTCCATTCCGTTTCTCTTTTTATCCTGGAAAACTCCCCAGTCCTTAACGATTACAAGCATACCCATAACGTGATGCAGCCATGGAGAGTGGTACTCAGTAATGTATTGGATTGGATTTGCCCCGAACATAACACTTTGTATTCAGGACAAAAAGTCAATTGCTTTGCCACTTTTTTGCAGTATTACTTTAGTGCCTTGTTGCAAACAGGATGCATGTTTTGGAATATTTGTATTCTGTACATGCTTCCTTCTTTTCACTCTGTCAATTAGGTTAGTATTGTGGGGTAACTACAATGTTGTTGATCCATCCTCAGTTTTCTCCCATCACATCCATTAAACTCTAACTGTTTTAAAGTCACCATTGGCCTCATGGTGAAATCCCTGAGCGGTTTCCTTCCTCTCCGGCAACTGAGTTAGGACAGATGCCTTTATCTTTTTAGTGACTGGGTTTATTGATACACCATCCAAATGTAATTAATAAACCAGAAAGCAATGCAAATGGATAGTTATAGCCTAATGCTAGCTAGCTAACATTGAACGTAGTTGGTTAGCTTTAGCTACCTGCAGATTCATACTCCAGCATTTCATGCATGGGGGCTAGCTATGACAATCCGTTTGTACTGTAGCTATGGGTTGGGATTATGGTTAATTGTTTAGCTAGCTGGCTAACATAACTTTATTTCAGCTAGCTAGCTACATGTCTAAACAAAATACTCCACTTCGCAAGAGAAGGATTACATGACCCATCAAGTTAGCCAGGTGTGTCTGGGTGTGATTACGGCCATCTATTGTATTTCATGAACATGTGTACATGTCTAGACAACAGTGACCCATCCACTTAGCTAGATGTGGCTGGGGGGTGGTTATAGCATTTCTTTCACATAACCCATCCATTTAGACAAGTGTCTGGGTAAGCATCATCTAATAATTATGAAATATTTATACAATATTTTTATCTGGACACTTTCAAAGTCAGATTAGGATATAGGCCAAGGACTAGATAGTGTATTGTTACCTGGAGATTTTCATTAATGTAGGCTACTACTTAAACCACTTTTAGTCTTGAAATCTTTGGTTGTTTACTACACTACAGTGCCTTGCAAAAGTATTCATCCCCCTTGGCGTTTTTCCTATTTTGTTACATTACAACCTGTAATTTAAATTGATTTTTATTTGGATTTCATGTAATGGACATACACAAAATAGTCCAAATTGGTGAAGTGAAATGAAAAAAATCACTTGTTTCAAAAAAATTAATAATGGAAAAGTGGTGTGTGCATATGTATTCACCCCCTTTGCTATGAAGCCCTAAATAAGATCTGGTGCAACCAATTACCTTCAGAAGTCACATAATTAGTTAAATAAAGTCCACCTGTGTGCAATCTGTGTCACATGATCTCAGTATATATACACCTGTTCTGAATGGCCCCAGAGTCTGCAACACCCCTAAGCAAGGGGCACCACCAAGCACCATGAAGACCAAGGAGCTCTCCAAACAGGTCATGGACAAAGTTGTGGAGAAGTACAGATCAGGGTTGGGTTATACAAAAATATCAGAAACTTTGAACATCCCACGGAGCACCATTTATATATCCATTATTAAAAAATGGAAATAAAATGGCACCACAACAAACCTGCGAAGAGAGGGCCACCCACCAAAACTCACGGACCAGGCAAGGAGGGCATTAATCAGTGAGGCAACAAAGAGACCAAAGATAACCCTGAAGGTGCTGCAAAGCTCAACAGCGGAGGTTGGAGTATCTGTCCATAGGACCACTTTAAGCTGTACACCCCACAGAGCTGGGCTTTACGGAAGAGTGGCCAGAAAAAAGCCATTGCTTAAAGAAGAAAATAAGCAAACACATTTGGTGTTCGCCAAAATCCATGTGGGAGACTCCCCAAACATATGGAAGAAGGAACGCTGGTCAGATGAGACTAAAGTTGAGCTTTTTGGCCATCAAGGAAAACGCTATGTCTAGCGTAAACCCAACACCTCTCATCACCCCGAGAACACCATCCCCACAGTGAAGCATGGTGGTGGCAGCATCATGCTGTGGGGATGTTTTTCATCGGCAGGGACTGGGAAACTGGTCAGAATTGAAGGAATGATGGATGGCTCTAAATACAGGGAAATTCTTGAGGGAATCCTGTTTGTCTTCCAGAGATTTGAGACTGGGACGGAGGTTCACCTTCCAGCAGGACAATGACCCTAAGCATACTGCTAAAGCAACACTCGAGTGGTTTAAGGGGAAACATTTAAATGTATTGGAATGGCCTAGTCAAAGCCCAGACCTCAATCCAATTGAGAATCTGTGGTATGACTTAAAGATTGCTGTACACCAACAGAACCCATCCAACTTGAAGGAGCTGGAGCAGTTTTGCCTTGAAGAATGGGCAAAAAATCCCAATGGCTAGATGTGCCAAGCTTATAGAGACATACCCCAAGAGACTTGCAGCTGTAATTGCTGCAAAAGGTGGCTCTACAAAGTATTGACTTTGGGGAGGTGAATAGTTATGCATGCTCAAGTTTTCAGTTTTTTTGTCTTATTTCTTGTTTCACAAAAAAAATATTTTGCATCTTCAAAGTGGTAGGCATGTTGTGTAAATCAAATGATACAAACTCCCAAAAAATCAATTTTAATTCCAGGTTGTAAGGCAACAAAATAGGAAAAATGCCAAGGGGGGTGAATACTTTCGCAAGCCACTGTACCTTACTCACACATGGCCTCATGTGAATCCTTAAAGTGATGGGTGGGGCTAACGTTTAAGAGGGTGTGAATGATGCTGAATGGGTGTAGACAAAGAAGAGCTCTCCAGTAGGTGTACCAAAACATTCAAGTGCTATATTCTCAAAAGTGGGGTTACAATTTTATCAACTTTCAAAGCAGAATTACTTTCCCATTGTTCCTCAACTGCAGTGTATAATATACAATTTTGTAGCTCTGAGTCTCAACTTTTATCCAATGTAAAAATAAATAAATACATAAGACCTAATTAAGGCGGTCAGTCACAAATGTGAAATAAGTCAAGGGGTGTGAATACTTTCTGAAGGCACTGTAAGCTTCCACCCTCTCTTCCACACACGGACTGAGGACACAAAGGTCTCGCCTGAATCGCATCATAGTGGCCTGCTGAGAAGCCTGAGAGAAAAGCAGAGAATGTATGATGATATGTTTCTGTTTAAACCACACTTTCCCAGTGATAGTAGTGGCAACCTAGACAACCCAGAGATATGGCCGACACCACTCCCTCGTTGTTTTGTTGGCTGACCTGGAAGTTGCTCATGATGTGGCAAAATGTCAAGAGAATATCCGGAGTCTCTCGCTCGCTCGCTCGCTCTCTCGTTCCTCCCCTATCTATTTCCGCTTTTTTCCCTCGCTCTTACAACTGCCTTAATGGGCATGACCAAATTGGCTAGTGTCATCAAAGCAATCATACGTTTTACAAACATAACACATAACCAGTTCTGTCTCTGCCCTGATCTCATCCTCATGTTGGGGTGAAAGGTCACCTCTTTCTGGGTTTGGACCCATTCACTCCTCTCATGTGATTTCAATTTCAATAAAGCAAACGCATGTTGAACGTCCACTTCCGCTTCTTATTGATGTGTGTGTGCACGTTTGTCAGTGGTTAATAACGACACCCCCGGACATAGTTCCCAGTGGTAAAGATTACATGATGGTGATTGACATGAATCTGTGGGATATGAATACTGTGTTGGGTTTGACTGGGTGTTTTTTATTTTAATTTTTTTAATTTAACCTTTATTTAACTAGGCAAGTCAGTTAAGAACAAATTCTTATTTACAATGACGGCCTACACCGGCCAAACCCGGACGCCGCTGGGCCAATTGTTCGCTGCCCTATGGTACTCCCAATCACGGTCGGTTGTGATACAGCCTGGAATCGAACCAGGGGGTCTGTAGTGACGCCTCAAGCACTGAGATGCAGTGCCTTAGACCGCTGTGCCACTCTGCCTGTTTGTGAGGTGATGCTATTTTGGTGGGCTCATTCTGATTGACATCTAATGACTCCTGCCAAGGGCTGTGGCGGTCATGACATTTTGTCAGCCGGTGATTGTCAAACAAATAACTGCCGTTCACACGGTAATTGACCGTTAATTAACGCAAACACATTTAGCATCTCCTGGCTTCCACGCATAGCCTACAAGCCACCTTTTGGAACATCTACAATTAAAGAAAATCGAATAAATCCATCCATATAGCCTACACCATCACAATCAATCAAATGTATTTATAAAGCCCTTTTTACATCAGCAGATGTCATAAAGTGCTATACAGAAACCCAGCCTAAAACCCCAAACACCAAGCAATGCAGATGTAGAAACACGGAACAGCAGCACGACCAGGTGGACTGGGGACAGCCAGGTGTCATCAGGCCAGGTAGTCCTGATCCTAGGGCTCAGGACCTCCGGGAGGGGAGGGAGAGAGAATTAGAGGGAGCATACTTAAATTCACACAGGACACCAGATAAGACAGGAGAATTACACCAGATATAACAGACTGACCCTAGCCTCCCGGCACATAGACTATTGCAGCATAGATACTGGAGACTGAGACGGGTGGGTCGGGGGACACTGTGGCCCGGTCCGATGATACCCCCGGACAGGGCCAACCAGGTAGGATATAACCCCATCCACTTTACCAAAGCACAGCCCCCACACCACTAGAGGGATATCATCAGACCACCAACTTACTACCCTGAGACAAGGCTGAGTATAGCCCACAATAAATCCATTATTCATTTTAAACAGGTCTAAAGAAACATGAAGAAAATGTAGTCTATTTCAGAAGAACAGAATAGCATACTCTGAGTTGTCCTTATGTTAGGCCCTGATATGGCTATGCCATATGGCTGTGGGCTACAGTAGTTCATTTAGCAGACAAGATTTGCTTAGAATTCCGTGGCATTATTTTATAGTATGAAGAATACAATTGAACAAAGCTGAATAAAATAGAAAGGATATTTTCTCCAAACGATTTCAGGGAGTGTACTCCTATATGCTTAATTTAGTTATTTATGTAACTTAGATGTGATACAAATGTTGGCCTTTATGTTTTGATTTTTAATACATTCTAAGGCTGCATGATGCGACTCTAATGATGATTTGAAAAAATGTTGCATGAAAGGCATGAGCTCTGCTTTGATTTTTGCGCAGGCTGTACACACTTCATCAGTCTCTCACTCACAATTTGACAAGCACTTGATAATGCCACGAATTTCCCGGCTACATCCCCTTTGTGTGGCCGTAATGCCCCCTAAAAAAATTAATTCCTTTTGCGGCCAGTGACCGTTGTGCCCTTGGGCTGAATATAATAATTATAATTGCTTTCTTCTGCGTGCCAAGCACCTCTCACTCAAATGGCTCTCCGTCACGTGATCAGGTCTTTCTCACAGGCTACAAGTGAAGACAGACACATTGGGGACGCAACTGCGCCCGTCCTTATCCACTCCGAGGCGCATATTGAAGATATTGGAAGAACTGTCCACATTTACTTTTCGTTAACCAGCATGATGAGTAGGCCTAACAAACAGCAAAAGTACTAGCTTATGTCAATCTACTATCTCCCATAGTACAAAAGTTGACCTACTCTATTCTGTGCTATAAATAAATATTCCAAACATAGTCTGGGACAGTTGTGGGATGCGATAGATCCCAAATTAATACAACCACTAGCATCAAAAAACCTGTTTTAAGCAATGAGCCTGACGCAACAAATGAACGTTTAGCTTAAGTTGTTGATAAACTGTTAGGCTATTTCTTCAAATTATAAGCGCAGCAACGCGCACACGGCAGTAGGTTATAAGTGCGGATGTTCCATTAGCAGGAAAACACCATTCTCAAAAGTGACCACAAATGCGATTTTGCGCATAATCCTTTTATTATTAAGGAGCATTTTTATGGTGAAAATTATCTTCCCCAAACTTGAAACTCACGCACTGCGTATCTATGCCATTTAGGCTCTACACCTCTTGTAAAGCGGATTAATGTGCTTAATTTTAAGAAGTTATTTGGCCACTTTAGTTGTGATACAAACCTTATCAAAACATATAGGCCAATGGGCTAGGCTACATGAGGTGTGCGACTATGATTTGAAAAAGTCGCAAAAAAATCATGGGTTGTTTGCCTTAAGCTGGGCATCATTCACAAGTGATAGGCTAATATTGTCACCCATCACACTATTCTTGATTTAATATTTTCTTTACATATACTAAATAATATATGTGTGATATTAGTTTTGATTTAGAATGGACCATTGTCATGCATCTGTCTCAAAACAGGGGCAGTGGAAAAGAAATACATGTCATCTATGCACTTAAATAGCGACTGGAGGACGCTTTTCACGTGGTTCATTTTCATGCCAGTCAGGTAGGCTATACTCCTGTTGTAAAGAGAAGCAATGTGCTTAATATTAGGAAAGTTGAGAAATAAATATAGTAGGCCTAGCCTATAGAAAGCTGATGGGCTCATCCTCTTTTTAATAGAGGCTGTCACTCTGTTCTCACACAATTGCATAGCCTATAGAAATGTTGCGTAACATGAGCTCATGGGCTCTCATTAAGTGTTTTGATTAGATTTTCGATAACATTTGCATTGATGTCAGTGTTTAGAGGGACAATAAAGTGCTGAGTACCAGGCAGTTAGCAAGTTTGGTAGGCTACTAATGACCCTCAGCAGCATCAGAGCTTGGAGAAACCTAATTATCGTGACTGTACGGTCACGTGGAATTTGACTGTCGTCTTGACTCGTGACCGCCGGTGTGGCGGTAATATAGTCACTGTAACAGCCCTACTCCTGCCCAATGACATCATGATAGAAAGGTGACAGCATTAGCGTGGGTTAATTCTGTTTTATTTCAGCTGTGTGTGTGTGTGTGTGTATATGTATATATACTTATTTTGCGTTCGCCAGGCCTTGGAGGTAAGCCAGTGGGGTATTGAGGATGTAGTGTGTGATGTCAGCAAACCGTCTCTGTGGACCCTTCCTGTATCTGAGCTGGAATCAGTGGAAATAGGAGGGAGAGAGAGAATGAGAAGGGGACACTACCAGGATTGTTCCTTTCCTCTGACTGACAGTCCTTTTAGTCTTATCTCCTCCTGTTCCTCTTATAGAAAACCAGACGGAGGGGAAAAACCCTCCCATGTTCTTCTCCTTACTCCTCTCTTCAATTTCTCCCTTGCTCATGTCTCTCCATCCAGCTTTTTATTTCTGCCTGTCACTCTTATCCCCCTTTCACATTGTTTCTTCCTATTTTCCCACTCTCGCGTTCTGTCTTGTTTTCCTCAGTAGCACCTCACAGCTCTGTGTGAAACCTCTCTCACACAGAATGTGTCAGATTATTCTCTGTTGTAGAGTTAACTAGAAGGCTTTACCAGAGACAACAGAACATGGATGCATGTATGTTCATATACACATTATTTGCACAGCTGTGTATATGTAGTGCATATATGTGTGTGTTTGTACACAGATGCATGTTCATGCTCATGTGCAAGATAATGTGTGTTTGTATGTGTACCCAATAACATTTCCTCAGACGGAGACAGTGCAGCTCAAGGATGATTGTGGAAATGTACAAATCTTTACATATATTGCTTTATTGTGTTGGTCTTGATCTGTGAGGTAATGTGACTAGGTGTTCATTTATATACACCCCAACCAGACGGAGAATAACAGTGTTACAGGAGTAATAAACCATTGTCATCATCCATCCATTTTAGTTCTTCTCTGTAGTTCTGCTTATCACACAGATGTATCAGTCAATTACATCTATAATGAACAGGGGTTTTTCCCTGTTCTGTATAGGTCTTAAATATTCACACCACCTAATCTGTTTTTTAGTATGACTATTCTCTGTTTTTGCAAAGCAAGACAGAAACCCTACAGAACGTAGAGAATTTAGGCAGCATTTATTGGGGAACAGAGGAAGAGTTAGAGATGGAGAGAAAATGTTGAAGTGATCGTCTTGTTTCAGTCCCTCTTCATTCTGCTCTCCCTCCGTGATAAAGATCTTCCCGCGGTTCATTAAGACAGACAAGCCAGTGTGGGCTGACTGCTTTCTTCCCTGTGTGTGTGTTATAAGATGCATGCTAATCCTGTTGGCGAACTTGGCCTGTGTGTGTGTGTGCTTGGCTGCTTGCATGTGTGTGTTGCTGGGAGCGTCACTGGAGCCCTATCTAGGCTTAGGTGAGGAGGGTAGAGGGGGTGGGGGTATAATCTGGTTTTAGAGCCATGGCTGATTGTGGCAGGAGGTGGAGAGGAGCCAGACAGGGAGGTCATGTGACTTGGGCTATGGGTGCGTTCTCTCCCCAGATCAGTACCCGCTTAATACACCAGACAGACAGGTGAAGAGACAGACAGACATCAGACAAACAGTGCGATCACACCTTTTCTCCCAGACCAGCACACAGACGCCCACACTCAATAAGTAATGTTACTAGATGACTTGTATGTGTAAGTCTATGCTCACGCTCTGTATTTAACCACATTTAATCCAGTGACTGAGACAATCAATCTGATGGGGAGGTTTTGCCAGGTCTTCTCTCCACACAGAGATAACAGGGAACCAATGACGTGTTTCAATTTAGGTCTCCAATCAACCTAGTATCGTCAAAGATGGTGGATAGTAAAGATATTTCACTCAGGCTGTTTACCATAAAAAAAAAAAAAAGGTAAGTTCCGGTCTACTTAAATGGGTGTCTCCCCTATAGACACCAATGCAATAGCAGCTGGGTCTGGTCTACTTAGGTCATTGACTTTCATTGAACCGGAAAAAAACAATGAATTACGTGTCTCGCTTCATCTTCCATATCTGGTACTGTATCTGTCTATGACCTCAAGGTCATGACGGGGCCAAGGGTCAACCGCTGAGCAAACCCGTTTACAGACAGAAGAGAGGGATGGAGAAGGACACAAAGACCGAAAGAGAAATGCTATAGAGGAGTGGTTAAAGAAAAGGAGATGAAGGGAGGGGGATGGTAGGAGGGTAATTGACAGGGGAAAGGAGGAGAGAAAAGGAGAAAGTGTTGGGAGGCAGAGGAAGGAGATTAAAAATAATAATTAACAGGCATTTGACTGATAAATGAGCGTGTGGTTAATTAACAGCCGTTTAAACAGTGGGGATGCGGTTAGGCTACTAACGTCCTCTGTTTCCCCTAACTTCCTCACTCTCTCTCATTTACTTTTGTAGCTCTGGTATTAGTCTTTTTACTCCATGATTTGTTTGGATCATGTGTGGATTCTTCTCTGTCACTCGCGGCGTCTTTCGATCATGGCTTGTAAAGGGTTTGCTCAGAAGATAGAATTTGTTGTCAAGCGCCATGGCAGGCCTATGCTACATGACCCTATTCTCACAGTACTGTTGTCACAGCGCTGTATTCACATGAAGTCATCCATGTTTATGTTATTGATGATATGAAGAAGGAAATATGGTTGCTGTTTCTATTGAAAAGAACCCCTGCATTGTGTAGATGAGCCTGAGTGATCAAATAATACGAGTGCAGATAGAATCACCCTCTAACCCCCTCTCCTCCTCTCTTGCCTTTTCCTCGCCTTCAAATGTAATTAACTATGATTAAAATGGTCATTCTTTAATTAATGCCACACTGCCTCTTTTCTCTCTACCTCTCCATTTCCTGTCTCTCCTATTTCTCATCCATCTGCCTTTTCTTTCCCCTTTAGCTGCTGTTTTGTTCTCTCATTCTCTCCCTCTCTACTGCTTGTATCATCCTCAACATTGATGGATGTGAATTGTGAACATGAATGTACATGTGCAGATTCAGCAATTTCGTTATTGTTTTGCTTAATGGTCTTATTTTGCCATCCAAAAGGACCCTAACAGTAAAGAGCATAGGAAAGTCGGAATCTCCATCTCTCCGTTCTCTCTTTTATGTTCTTTAATTTATACTGCATAGTTGGCCAAAGGATGGATGGATCTAAATACATAGGCTACAGTACAACAGTATACATATGGGAATACATTTTAAATGATGTGGTCATAGGATTGTTTTAACAAATAAACGTGTGTGTTGCCATGGCCTCTGCCCTGCCAACAGGCCTAATGCCCACAATAAGAAGAAACAGCAACAATGTTACTATGTCTCAGCAGAATGGGGTAGAAATGTTAAGTCCTTTTGACTGAATGTATACATGAATATGGAAACTATGTTGTTTGGATTAGCTTTCTTGGGGAACATGAGAACTGAGTATGGTTCCAATAAAGCAGGGCACTGGTCGTCATGGGATCCAGCATACTGCCGTTTTCACCCTCCCTCCTCCAAATGGGGGAGAAGAGATGGGAGGGGTTTAGGATCAGTTCCAAGTTGAATGGGAAGAATGACAGGTGGGGGAGGCAAGAACTTTCAGTATTGTATTATAACTAAGATAACTTCATATGAGCCATTTAAAGGGAGATGCATCTTCACAGTCCATGAGGCTTTTTACAGCTCTACGGGTCATTCTACGAAAATAGTGCCTTTTGCATCTCTTTGAAATTTTAAGTAGAAATTGTGCACCAGTATTTCATTTAAAAATCCTGTTATAGTAAACGAAGTGGCCTTTAATGTAGACCACATGGAGAGTTCAATAAATCAGATTTTTAATGTGAATAAATGCTTGCTTTATTGGAGAGTGTTTAGTGTTATTTGGGTTGTTAACTGGATACGTCCTGACATTCGTGGTTTTTAGTTATTGATTATTATAAGTGTACTTGTCTGACATTTTGACTGTACTGTTAAGGAGTTAGTAACTCAAGCATTTCACTGCACCTGCTATAACATCTGCTAAAAGTGTCCCTCCGTCAACCCTGTATCACGATTTTAACCCACTTAATACCAAAATGCCTCTGTTTCACCATCATTCTAAAGTCATATTTCCTCTTACTTTGACAAAGTCATTTCTGAATATTATTATTTATTTAATGCGATTAGTGATTCATTTACGATTGTCCCTCATTTTAAGGTCAACCCTGTTACGTGAACAACTCTCGTTTTAATATGGTGAAACTATTCCTTTTTCAATGTGTTTTTCAAAAGAAACATTGAACAGATAATAGTCAAATCATAGAGTAAAAGCAGGTGAGCTGGTTGTATACTTTTTGGCTATTTTCTGGTGTTTTGTGTTGGAAAACTGAGTTGGTCGATCATAACACGTCAACCCTGTTACCCATAAAACATTTCTGACCTTACAATTTATTTCTGGTACCATCCCCATGGTCTGGAAGGCAGCCCATATACTACCCCTTCACAAAAGTGGTGAGACGTGTGATTTAAATAATCGCCCCATTTCCAAACTCTCTTGCCTAGCAAAAACTCAAAGATCCTTGGTAAATACTCAACTTCGATCCTTTTTAATTACAAAATGTATTCTAAATGTACAACAGTCAGGTTTCAGACCAGGTCATAGTTTCAAAGTTTATTCGCCACGTGAACAGGATACAACAGGTGTAAAACAGTATGGTGAAATTCTTACCTTGACAGCTCTTTCCCAACAATGCATTGATAATAATACAGATAATAATAAAACATGGAATAAAAAATACAAGTTTGACTAAAAACCACACAAGAGCTAAGATGAGAGTTAAAGAACATGAGAATGCAAGTATATACAGGTCAATGTCAGTACCTTATTCAATGTGCAGGGGTACTGGAGTGGTTCAGTTGGGTATATACATAAAAAGTGACTGGTAGTAGGATATACACTATATATACAAAAGTATGTGGACACCCCTTCAAATTAGTGGATTCGGCTATTTCAGCCACACCCGTTGCTGACAGGTGTATAAAATTGAGTACACAGCCATGCAATCTTCATAGACAAACATAGGCAGTAGAATGGCCTTACTGAAAATACAGTGACTTTCAACGTGGCACCGTCATAGGATGCTACCTTTCCAACAAGTCTGTTTGCCAAATTTCTGCCCTGCTAGAGCTGCCTCAGTCAACTGTAAGTGCTGTTATTGTGAAGTGGAAACGTCTAGGAGCAACGGCTCAGCTGCGAAGTGGTAGGCCACACAAGCTCACAGAATGGGACCGCTGAAGCACGTAGCGCGTAAAAATCGTCTGTCCTCAGTTGCAACACTCACTACCGAGTTCCAAACTGCCTCTGGAAGCAATTTCAGCACAATAACTGTTTGTATGGAGCTTCATGAAATGGGTTTCCATGGCCGAGCAGCCGCACACAAGCCTAAGATTACCATGCACAATGCCAAGCGTCGACTGTAGTGGTGTAAAGCTCACCGCCATTGGACTCTGGAGCAGTAGAAACGTGTTCTCTGGAGTGATGAATCATGCTTCATCATCTGGCAGTCTGACAGACAAATCTGGGTTTGGCGGATGCCAGGAGAACGCTAACTGCACAAATGCATAGTGCCATCTGTAAAGTTTGGTGGAGGAGGAATAATGGTCTGGGGCTGTTTTTCACGATTCGGGCTAGGCCCCTTAGTTCCAGTGAAGGGAAATCTTAACGCTACAGCATACAATGACATTCTAGATGATTCTGTGCTTCCAACTTTGGAAGGTGTACACTCAGTGTACAGCACCATCTCTGCTACTTCTTTGGTTTTAAATGATGTTGTTAATTGTTTGGATAAGAAGAAACACTGTGCGGCTGTTTTTATTGACCTGATTAAAGCCTTTGACACTGTGGATCACTCATTACTTATTCAGAGGCGTTCATCAATAGGTCTGGACCAGGCTGCGTGTTTAAGGTACAAAATGCAGTGTGTATTAACTGATGGTGTTAAATCAGGTTTTCTGGACATCAATTCTTGGTCCAGTTCTTTTCACTATTTACATTAACAATATTGGTTCACCTTTATGCAGATGACACTGTGGTGTATGCTATTGCCCCCACAGCTGACCAGGCTCTGTCAGAGCTTCAATCTGTCTTTATTGCCCTGCAGAAAGCCTTTGTTGAACTGGAATTGGTACGTTTGCAGGTATAGCAAGTTTGTTGTTTTCCAAATCAAGTAAAAAAGTATCTGAAGGACTAAAAACAAACAAATGATAACTAATGTAAAATATACTGTGTCCGTAAAATGTATATAGAATGTATAAGCTGGAAGTAGAAGCCTAAGTTTTGTTGTCCATTAGTTTACTCCAATTAGGGGAGGGGTGGTAGGGTTAGGGGAAGATAATGAAGGAAAATATATAATATATATATATATATATATATATATATATATATATATACAGTAGTGTTCAAAAGTTTTGAGAATGACACAAGTATTGGTCTTCACAAAGTTTGCTGATTCAGTGTTTTTAGATATTTTTGTCAGATGTTACTATGGTATACTGAAGTATAATTACAAGCATTCCATAAGTGTCAAAGGCTTTTATTGACAATTACATTACGTTTATGCAAAGAGTCAATATTTGCAGTGTTGACCCTTCTTTTTCAAGACCTCTGCAATCCGCCCTGGCATGCTGTCAATTAACTTCTGGGCCACATCCTGACTGATGGCAGCCCGTTCTTGCATAATCAATGCTTGGAGTTTGTCAGAATTTGTGGGGTTTTGTTTGTCCACCCGCCTCTTGAGGATTGACCACAAGTTCTCAATGGGATTAAGGTCTGGGGAGTTTCCTGGCCATGGACCCAAAATGTCGATGTTTTGTTCCCCGAGCCATTTAGTTATCACTTTTGCCTTATGGCAAGGTGCTACATCATGCTGAAAAAGGCATTGTTCGTCACCAAACTGTTCTTGGATGGTTGGGAGAAGTTGCTCTCGGAGGATGTGTTGGTACCATTCTTTATTCATGGCTGTGAGTGAGCCCACACCCTTGGCTGAGAAGCAACCCCACACATGAATGGTCTCAGGATGCTTTACTGTTGGCATGACACAGGACTGATGGTAGCGCTCACCTTGTCTTCTCCGGACAAGCTTTTTTCCGGATGCCCCAAACAATCGGAAAGGGGATTCATCAGAGAAAATGACTTTACCCCAGTCCTCAGCAGTCCAATCCCTGTAACTTTTGCAGAATATCAGTCTGTCCCTGATGTTTTTCCTGGAGAGAAGTGGCTTCTTCGCTGCCCTTCTTCACACCAGGCCATCCTCCAAAAGTCTTCGCCTCACTGTGCGTGCAGATGCACTCACACCTGCCTGCTGCCATTCCTGAGCAAGCTCTGCACTGGTGGTGCCCCTTTCCCGCACCGCAGCTGAATCAACTTTAGGAGACGGTCCTGGTGCTTGCTGGACTTTCTTGGGCGCCCTGAAGCCTTCTTCACAACAATTGAACCTTTCTCCTTGAAGTTCTTGATGATCCGATAAATGGTTGATTTAGGTGCAATCTTACTAGCAGCAATATCCTTGCCTGTGAAGCCCTTTTTTTGCAAAGCAATGATGACGGCACATGTTTCCTTGCAGGTAACCATGGTTAACAGAGGAAGAACAATGATTTCAGGCACCACTCTCCTTTTAAAGCTTCCAGTCTGTTATTCTAACTCAATCAGCATGACAGAGTGATCTCCAGCCTTGTCCTCATCAACACTCTCACCTGTGTTAACGAGAGAATCACTGACATGATGTCAGCTGGTCCTTTTATGGCAGGACTGAAATGCAGTGGAAATGTTTTTTTGGGATTAAGTTCATTTTCATGGCAAAGAGGGACTTTGCAATTAATTGCAATATATCTGATCACTCTTCATAACATTCTGGAGTATATGCAAATTGCCATCATAAAAACTGAGGCAGCAGACTTTGTGAAAATTAATATTTGTGTCATTCTCAAAACTTTTGACCACGACTGTACACTACCAGTCAAAAGTTTGGACACACCTACTCATTCAAGGGTTTTTCTTTATTTAGAATTTTTTTTACAATGTAGAATAATAGTGAAGACATCAAAACTATGAAAAAGCACAAGTGGAATCATGTAGTAACCAAAACAGTGTTAAACAAATCAAAATATATTTGAGATTCTTCAAATAGCCACCAGTTGCCTTGTTGACAGCTTTGCACACTCTTGGCATTCTTTCAACCAGCTTCATGAGATAGTCACCTGGAATGCATTTCAATTAACAGGTGTGCCTTCTTTAAAGTTAGTTTGTGGAATTTCTTTCCTTCTTAATGCATTTGAACCAATCGGTTGTGTTGTGACAAGGTAGGGGGGGGGGGGTATAGCCCTATTTGGTAAAAGACGAAGTCCATATTATGGCAATAACTGCTCAAATAAGCAAAGAGAAACAACAGTCCATCATTACTTTAAGACATGAAGGTCAGTCAATACGGAACATTTCAAGAACTTTGAACGTTTCTTCAAGCGCAATCTCAAAAACCATCAAGCGCTATGATGAAACTGGCTCTCATGAGGACCACCACAGGAATGGAAGATCCAGAGTTACCTCTGCTGCAGAGGATAAGTTCATTAGAGTTACCAGCCTCAGAAATTGCAACCCAAATAAATGCTTCATCTCAACATCAACTGTTCAGAGGAGACTGTATGAATCAGGCCTTCATGGTCGAATTGCTGCAAAGAAACCACTACTAAAGGACACCAATAATAAGAAGAGACTTGCTTTGGCCAAGAAACACAAGCCATGGAAATTAGACTGGTGGAAATTTGTCCTTTGGTCTGGAGTCCAAATTTGAGATTTTTGGTTCCAACCGCCGTGGCTTTGTGAGACGCGGTGTGGGAGAACGGATGATCTCCGCATGTGTATTTCCAACCGTAAAGCATGGAGGAGGAGGTGTTATGGTGTGGGGGTGCTTTGCTGGTGACACTGTCTGTGATTTATTTAGAATTCAAGGCAAACTTAACCAGCATGGCTACCACAGCATTCTGCAGTGATACACCATCCCATCTGGTTTGGGCTTAGTGGGACTATCATTTGTTTTTCAACAGTACAATGACCCAACAGAGCTCCAGGCTGTGTAAGGGCTATTTTACCAAGAAGGAGAGGGATGGAGTGCTGCATCAGATGACCTGGCCTCCACAATCCCCCGACCTCAACCCAATTGAGACAGTTTTGGATGAGTTGGACCGCAGAGTGAAGGAAAAGAAGCCAACAAGTGCTCAGCATATGTGGGAACTCCTTCAAGACTGTTGGGAAAGCATTCCTCATGAAGCTAGTTGAGAGAATGCCAAGAGTGTGCAAAGCTGTCATCAAGGCAAAGGATGGCTATTTGAAGAATATCAAATATCAAATATATTTTGATTTGTTTAACACTTTTTGGATTACTACATGATTCCATATGTGTTATTTCATAGTTTTGATGTCTTCACTATTATTCTACAATGTAGAAAATAGTAAAAATAAAGAAAAAGCCTTGAATGAGTACACTACCGTTGAAAAGTTTGGGGTCACTTAGAAATGTCATTTTTTTTGAAAGAAAATCAATTTTTTTGCCCATTAAAATAACATCAAATTGATCAGAAATACAGTGTAGACATTGTTAATGTTGTAAATGGCTATTGTAGCTGGAAACGGCTGATTTGTAATGGAATATCTATGTAGGCGTACAGAGGCCCATTATCAGCAACCATCAGTCCTGTGTTCCAATGGCATGTTGTGTTTGCTAATCCAAGTTTATCATTTAAAAATGCTAATTGATCATTAGAAAACCCTTTTGCAATTATGTTAGCACAGCTGAAAACTGTTGTGCTGATTAAAGAAGCAATAAAACTGGCCTTCTTGAGACTGGTTGAGTATCTGGATCATCAGCAATTGTGGGTTCGATTACAGGCTCAAAATGGCCAGAAACCAAGAACTTTCTTCTGAAACTCGTCAGTCTATTCTTGTTCTGAGAAATGAAGGATATTCCATGCGAGAAATTGCCAAGAAACTGAAGATCTCGTACAACGCTGTGTACTACTCCCTTCACAGAAGAGCGCAAACGGGCTCTAACAAGAATAGAAAGAGGAGTGGTTTTATAATGATCAATTAGCATTTTAAATTTTTTTAAATGATAAACTTGGATTAGCAAACACAACGTGCCATTGGAACACAGGACTGATGGTTGCTGATAATGGGCCTCTGTACGCCTATGTAGATTTTCCATAAAAAATCATCAGTTTCCAGCTACAATAGCCATTTACAACATTAACAATGTCTACGCTGTATTTCTGATCAATTTGATGTTATTTTAATGGACAAAAAAATTGCTTTTCTTTTGAAAACAAGGAAATTTCTAAGTGACCCCAAACTTTTGAACAGTAGTGTAGGTGTGTCCAAATGTTTGACTGGTACTGTATATACCAGTTTATACCAGTGCATTCAGAAAGTATTCAGAGCCCTTCACTTTTTCCACATTTTGTTATGTTACAGCCTTATTCTAAAATGGGTAAAAAAAATAAAAATAAATCTCATCAGTCTACACACAATACCCCATAATGACAAAAACAAAAACAGGTTGTTATGAATTTTTTGCAAATTTATTTAAAAAACAACAACTGAAATATCACATTTACATAAGTATTCAGACCCTTTACTCAGTACTTTGTTGAAGCAACTTTGGCAGCGATTACAGCCTCGAGTCTTCTTGGGTGTGACGCTACAAGCTTGTCACCTGTATTTGGGGAGTTTCTCCCATTCTTCTCTGCAGATCCTCTCAAGCTCTGTCAGCTATTTTCAGGTCTCTCCAGAGATGTTAGATCGGGTTCATGCCCGGGCGCTGGCTGGGCCACTCAAGGACATTCAGAGACTTGTCCCGAAGCCACTCCTGCGTTGTCTTGCCTGTGTGCTTAGGGTCGTTGTCCTGTTGGAAGGTGAACCATCGCCCCAGTCTGAGGTCCTGAGCACTCTGGAGCAGGTTTTCATCAAGGATCTCTCTGTACTTTGCTCCATTCATCTTTCCCTCGATCCTGACTAGTGTCCCAGTCCCTGCTGCTGAAAAACTTCCCCACAGCATGATCCTGCCACCACCATGCTTCACCAAAGGGATGGTATTGGCCAGGTAATGAGCAGTGCCTGGTTTACTCCAGACGAGATGCTTGGCATTCAGGCCAAAGAGTTCAATCTTGGTTTCATCAGACCAGAGGATCTTGTTTCTCATGGTCTGAGAGTCCTTTATGTGCCTTTTGGCAAACTCCAAGCGGGCTGTCATGTGCCTTTTACTGAGAAATTGCTTCCGTCTGGCCGCTCTACCATAAAGGCCTGATTGGCTGAGTGCTCCAGAGATGGTTGTCCTTCTGGAAGGTTCTCCCATCTCCACAGAGGAACTCTGGAGCTCTGTCAGAGTGACCATCGGGTTCTTGGTCACCTCCCTGACCAAGGCCCATCTCCTCCGAATACTCAATTTGGCCGGGTGACGAGCTCTAGGAAGAGTCTTGGTGGTTCCAAACTTCTTCCATTTAAGAATGATGGAGGCCGCTGTGTTCTTGGGGACCTTCAATGCTGCAGAAATGTTTTGGTACCCTTCTCCAGATCTGTGCCTCGACAGAATCCTGTCTCGGAGCTCTACGGACAATTTCTTCGACCTCATGGCTTGCTTTTTGCTCTGACATGCACTGTCAACTGTGGGACCTTATATAGACAGGTGTGTGCCTTTCCAAATCATGTCCAATCAATTGAATTGACCACAGGTGGACTCCAATGAAGTTCTAGAAACATCTCAAGGATGATCAATGGAAACAGGATGCACCTGAGCTCAGTTTCAAGTCTCATAGCAAAGGGTCTGAATACTTATCTAAATAAGGTATTTCTGTTTTTAATTTGTAATACATTTGCAAACATTTCTAAAAACCTGTTTTTGCTTTGTCATTATGGGGTATTGTGTGTAGATTGATGAGGAAAAACATTTATTTAATCAATTTTAGAATAAGGCTGTAACGTAACAAAATGTGGAAAAAGTCAAGGGGTCTGAATACTTTCCGAATGCACTGTATATGTATCTGATGATTTATGCATATGTACTTTGGATGGTGCCCCCATTGATCATGGCCAGGCTTATAAATATCTCGGCATCTGGATTGACAAAAAGCTACCTTTCAAAAAGCATGTTGATTACTTAAGAAATTAAGAATTAAAATAGGCTTCTTCTATAGGAACAGGTACTGTCTTTCATTAAATAGCAGAAAACAATTCAGTTTACATTAATTCTGGTTATTGACTGTGGCAATATGTTCTATATGAATGCAGCTGCCACTGTACTGAATTGAAGCCATTGGACGCAGTTTATCATAGCACATTACTCTTCATTATGGGTGATAGGTTCAGTACACATCATTGCATTTTGTATCAGAAAGTAGGCTAGCCCTCCTTGAAGTCTTGTAGATCGATACTTTGCACTCTTTTTGTCTATAAAGCCTTCTTGCATAAACCTCTCCTACACCTTACCTCATTGTTAACCTTCAGACGTACAAGTTACCAGACCCGGACTCAGGGATGGCTGTTACAGTCAGCCCTGTTACTTTATTTGGCACTTAATAGGCACTTACTATAGTATTTTTTTATTTAACCTCTTGAGATTAAATTGTGAAGTTGAACATGTACTCTTTATAACAGAATGTTAAAATTAGGTGAAATCTAATGTTGTTTTTTGCAAGTTACACATCTCAATAGGCACCGAATTGGTAGGAATGACCTCTACAGTTAAACCTACACTGATTCATGGTAGCCATCTTTATCACCTTCCTTATGGTCCTGATTTGAGTTGTGGTTTAATATCATCATTAGATGTAACTAGCAACAGGAAAATATTACATATCATGTGCTATTGAGTTCAGCAATACTGGGTCGTACACTGCTCCAATCAGCTGTGATGATAACATATGCATGATTCCATGAGTCCCTCAGAAGTTCAGTTACCAATTCCACATTTCTGTTTTATTTACATACAAAATAAACCCATTAGCTGATCCCTCAGTAAAATTGGTGCAAGGCAAAAAGCAGAACACCCTTATGAAAGAAAAGCAAATGACCCTTCAAGGCCACCATTGTTCTCCCATCAACGCTGGCTTGTTTGCATATCTATTCCTGTCTCATTACTCACACAGAGAAAAACATTCATGCAAATTAGTGCTAGCACCCCAGCAATGTATTGATATACTGTTTCCATATCCCTGATGCAAGCACGCACACATGCACAAACACACCAACCTCTCCCACCCAAAGGTCCAGTTATTGTGTGACTGCTGTCTTTGTGTTTACCGGCCCTGTCATTCCCAAGCTCTCCACGTCACCTTCTCCACATCGCTTTAAAGAAGAGGATGGCCAAAGAGAAAGCGAGAGAGTGTGTGTGTGGGGGGGGGACTGACAGCTAAAGAATAAGCGCCAATCATGGCGACTGAACAGAGCTCAGCAGAACCCAGCCACTGAGGTCAGGGGTCAGAGGCAGCGGCACCTTGAGAAATGCCAGGCAGCCCCACTGTACCAGAGTCACTGTGTCCTCCTGTCCATCCTAGACCCCCTATCACCACTCCCACCAGACGGCCTGGCCCTGGGTGCTTTATGATGGGCTGCATGGACACTGCCACCACCACCCCCCCCATCTGTCTGCAGCTGTGAGCTAGAGATTGGGACTTCTGTGACAGGGTGGTGGAGTCAGGCAGACTGGCGATGTCAGGACGGTTTGGGGGGGTCGAGCTTTGAGGATGAAGGATGGAGGGGATGAGGGCAGCCTTCTGCCAGACTCTTTCTTCTGCTTGTCTTCTTCTTCCCTTACCATGCCTGCTTCACCCCTTCCTCTCTCCGTCATATCTCCCTCTCTCTCCCATTATTTTACCCCACTCTGTATTGAAAAGGCCTGCTGACAGCTTGGCACTGCTGGTCAGAGAGCAATTGGGAAGTTTGGGCAAGAGAGAGAGAGAATTATAGATTAACGGTAAGGGAACGTATACTTAAGAGTACGGAGTGTTTGTGTTTACTGAGTGAAATGAGGGCAATATGGGAGAGTGTGTGAAGTATTCAAGTCTGTTATCAGTGTTGAGTGTTTTAGTGCAGAGAATTTTCGCTTTTTATGTGTGGAGTTTACTGTGCTGTTGTGTATCTGACCCAAAGTGAATAGGCACCAAGTTTCAGAATGCACGTTTCAGGTAATCCTGAATGCTAAAAGGATTTCACTCTCTCTCTCCTGTGTCTATCTATTCCATCCCTCCATCAGTACTGCCCCTTGGCTATCCGGGTGCACATGTCTGGCCCTCCCCTTGAGGCCTTGTACCACCCACATGTCTCACCTACACTAGCCCTGTTGTGTGCATAGTAAAGCAATAGCTCTTTGTTGTCGGTGTAGAGAGAGATGTCGCTAATTTGTCATGGACATGTTACACCAACTCTCTCCCCTGGGCGAGCTGCAGACACACATCACAGTGAGGAGAGATAAATGGGGAGAGATGAAGAGAGAGAGGGATGGAAGAAAGAGAAGAGAACAGGGATGAAAAATGTTAAAGCCAAACTTAGTTTCAGACACAAGCTAACAAGAGTCCATAAGCAGTTTGTGTTTCACAGTTATGATTAAAGTATTTCTTTCTTTCCCTCCCTACCACAGTTTGTCAGGGAGACAACAAGAGTTGAATCTCCTTTTTCCCTCTGCAGTTCGTGCTGTTATTCAAATGTCTTGAACCACAGCACCATTTAACTCTTTCCTGTCCCTAATTATTCCCATGCCACATTGACTGCACACCAGTGTTGTCTCACAGTTAACCGTGAATGCTCTGTGTAGGCTGTGACCAGGCCTTAGGGAGGGGAGGGGTATGGGGGAATTTTGTGGCCCAATCTGGCAACCCCACCATGTTGATCAGTCAATGTCACCTTTGATCGGGGGCCAGTTGGGCATCATGACAGCATGGTGACATCATGGCTCTGGACTGCCATTGTCACAGATTGAATGTTCAGAATAGAACAGTTGGCAGAAGTTGGTGTTAGCTCTCTCGCTCTCTCCCTATGTCTCTCTCTCGCTCTCTCTCTCTCTCTCTCTTTCAGTAAATGAACTTCTAACCCAACATCTTCATCATCATCATCATCATCATCATCATCATTAACTCAGTGTCGAGGTTATTTTACCATGTTCAAATAGCAGGGTTGGGTTCAGGGGTTAGGTGGCGGACAGAGGGGCTTTTACTGGCTGTCTTAGGGAAGCCCCTAAGGCATTCTGTGTTTAGCCGGGTTGTGGGGAGGGAGATGGGGGTGCAAGATGTGGGTGGGGGTCTGAGAGGGGTAGTCAAAAGGACGTGAAGTTGGAGCAATACTTCTGCTTAGAATGGGATGTGAAAGGTCGTGTGAAAATTCCCCTTCCTCACTGGATGACCAGAAGAATAGGCTGCACACTCCCACCCGGAAGTGATGTCACAGAGCTTGTCAGTGTCGTCTTGGGGTCGCTTACTCCGCTTAAACCTCATTTTCATTTGACCTTTTACTCAGAATGACTGTATTTTTTTTTTATCTGCTTCATGCTATTCGTATTATTTTACTAGATGTGCATCTCTATTTAAAGATGTAGCTCATGGATACTCCATAGAGAGTTGTTGTTCAGCTTTACTCTTGACCTGCTGCAACCCTGGAGGGTGTTTTAGGATTAGTCCTTTAAATAGAAAAAATAAAGAATCTTTACTATGCCACATGTCAAAGTTGACCTGTCTGACTGTCTGTCTGTCTGTCTGTCTGTCTGTCTGTGGATAGAGAGATATTGTTCATACAGTATGTTCCTGCAGTGAAAATGCTGTAATGAAAAGAGTAGCACCATAGATACACTACATCACCAAAGGTATGTGGACACCCCTTCAAATTAGTGTATTCGGCTATTTCAGCCACACCCGTTGCTGACAGGTGTATAGAATCGAGCACACAGCCATGCAATCTCCATAGACAAACATTGTAAGTAGAATGGCCTTACTGGAAAGCTCAGTGACTTTCAACGTGGTACCGTCATAGGATGCCACCTTTCCAACAAGTCAGTTTGCCAAATTTCTGCCCTGCTAGAGATGCCCCGGTCAACTGTAAGTGCTGTTATTGTGAAGTGGAAACGTCTCATCCGCAAAATGGTAGGCCACACAAGCTCACAGAACGGGACTGCCAAATGCTGAAGCACTGTGCTTCCAACTTTGTGGCAATAGTTTGGGGAAGGCCCTTTCCTGTTTCAGCATGACAATGCCTCCGTGCACAAAACGAGGTTCATACAGAAATGGTGTGTGGAGATCGGTGTGAAAGAACTTGATTGGCCTGCACAGAGCCCTGACCTCAACCCCATTGAACACCTTTGGGATGAATTGGAACACCGACTGCGAGCCAGGCCTAATCGCCCAACATCAGTGCCCGACCTCACTAATGCTCTTGTGGCTGAATGGATTCCGCTCCATTCATTATCATGAGCCCGTTCTCCCCAACTAAGGTGCCACCAGCCTCCTGTGTTTTATATTCTGTTGCATGTATCTCTCTAAACTACAACTGAGATTATATTTCTATGATAGCATGTTATGTGTATATGTACAGTATGTACGTGTTATATTAACAGTGTTCCTGATATAGTACTGTATCATAGTGAAAGAGACTTTGTTGAAACTGTACTGTAAGGTTATCAGATCAGGGCAGTAGAGGATATTTATTGTGGCCTAAAGGCTGTGCTGTATGGACTGTAATAGCAGCAGATTTGTATACAGAGTTAATCCTGGCCTGACAGGCTCAGACCAGCCAGGGTTCTTGTGGCCCCGTTGGGGGGGCTGGATCTGGGCTGCTCCGACTGTCTGCGACCCGTCTAGGGCTGTCAGGCAGGCCCAAGGTGGAGGTTCAGGGGGGGCTCAGAAGGGACGGGGGCATGGGGGGGACACGAGGGCCTGATGGGGCTTTTAGAGCGGCAGGCAGAGTGAGTGACGGAGGTTTGGAGGAGACCTGACACGGCAGACTGGAGAGCTGCTGTTTATGTATGTATGCTGGCCCTCCAAAACGGTGTTTATGAAAACAGTGGCCTGCTGCCAATCAGATAGGGCTGGGATGGGGACTGAGGGAAATAGAGAAAAGGGGAGAGAGAGGGGGGGGGGGATAGTGAAGGATGGTCAGAAGATCAGAGCGAGTAGATGGTAAATGCAAAGGATGAGAGACTAGATAAAAAGAGAGAATATATATAATGTTCTGTGTAGGAAACTATTCTGAAGTAGATCCACTCTGCAGCGCTAGCCAAACCTTTCCCAATCCATCTCTCTGTATCCATCTCTTTCTTTCCTTCCCTCTCCCATGTTTCCGCGCCTCCTCTTCCTCCCTGTGTCAGCCAAGCTCAATTCTCTTACAGAAGTAACACAACTTTGTCTGTTTTACTAATCCTCTCCTGCCTCTAATTTGATTTGTCTCTCCTCTGTAATTAGATCCTTTCGTCTCCCTCTGGTTTCACAGATTGGGAGTGTTGACTCGCACACGGCGCTGCCACAAATCAACTATATCTACCTCCTCTCAATACTTCACCCTCTCCACCCCCCTCTTTCTACCTCCCCATCCGTCCGGTTTCCCTGGCACTCCGGGAGCCAAAATAGCGTTGTAGTGCCGACCCCCCCCCCCCTCCCTCTCCCCAACTCCTACATTGCTTGCCCACTGGCTGCAATCGACTGAATTCCCTTGTCTTTGAAGTGGCACATGCATAATGGAGATTCTGTGGTTGTTATGCCCTGCCCCGTGCCCGTTACTATAGCCCACAGGCCGTAGTATGCAGATCGCTGAAAAAGGAGTCGCATTCACAGCCCATGACCGTTCCTGTGTGCATAAGATGTTTATTTGAGAACTTTTATTTTTATCTGTGTGTGTGAATGTGCATATTCTTTCTGTAATCAATGGCATGTTTTGTCAATGTACTGTATATTGTATATATAAAAAAGTTGTTTTATTGTCACAAACACTAGATAGGTGCAGTGAAATGTGTTGTTTTACAGTGTCAGCCGTAGTAGTAGTATGGAGCAAATTAGGGTAAAGTGCCTTGCTCAAGGGATTTTTCACCTTGTCGGCTCGGGTATTCAAACCAGCAACCTTTCGGTTACTGGCCCAACGTTCTAACTTCTAAGCTACCCGCTAACTCAATTTATATGCCACTTACTGGGTTCATCAGACACATCTTGTGTTGATGATATTTCCTCTGTGTGTTGTCTTGACTGTCTGCATCGCGTCTGTGTATTTGTGTTTATAGGTCCACAGAGGCCACCCTACTATTGTATGCTCTACTATATGACATTATAGTAGAGCATACAACAGGACAGAGGTGAGGGAAAAGTGAAACGACTGAAATACGTAGTTCAAGAGCGTGTTTCAAATGTCCCTAATTGTTTTGTGCTTCTTTTATTTATATCTGTAATATGCAGAATCCCCTGAAGCTGCTTTGTGGCTGAAATACTGTTTACTTCCTTTGATTTGGAATCCTTTGGATTTTTACTGCTAGCGTTAATTAACCTTCAATAGGAAAATTAGCAGGGAGGCAGAGAAGCACACATTGTTACAGGCACACATACAGTACACACACAGACGCAGAGCTGATGAAAGTTTTCTCAGTTTTTGATCTGACATATCCCTCCCTGCTGTTTTTATTTTCTGTCTGCAAACTCTATTACAAACATTTTCTGTCTCTCGCTCTCCTCTCTCTTTATGTACAGCGGTCTGTAATTCCATCTAGTCTTTGTTGCGTCCTTTCACTGATTCTTTGAACTTCTGTCAGAACAGAAACAACATAACAGGTTCAAAGAATAGACATCTTTTTACTTTTTACAATGAATCCCTCTGCTGTTAACTCTCTCTCCCTTTTCGTTTCTCTCTGTCTACGCTGTGTCATCATCTTCTCTCATGTTTTTAATTTCCTGTACACGGCCCTTTGTCTGGTAAAACACTCCATCGTTCTGATACAGCCTCTCATTAGCTGTTCAGTTTAATTAAAAAGCTCATTCATGTGAAAATGGGACTGATAGTGATTTTCCACCCAATCATCTACCTCTCACAGCAACTTTTAATTAGAATCCTGTTTGATTGACATCGGGCTCGCTGACTGTTCTCTCCGTGCACACACGCACACACACACACACGCACACACACACACACACACACACACACACACACACACACACACACAGTGTGACAGTCTACTAGCACTGCTCTTTTACTTAGTGTGAACTCTCCTTCGTCTTCTCCTTGCATCTCTCTGTCTCTCCTTCTCTCGTTCCCTCTCTCCTCATCTGTTTTCTAAACGTGCCCGCTGGTGTCAATGTTCTGATAGGTTCATTCACTCAGTGTTTACTGTGCTGAACAGATTCCCGTCAGGCCTTTTTCTCTCTCACGCTTTTCTTTTCTCCGTCTCTCGCTTCATCTCTGCATCTTAATCAGGTGTGTGTGCACAGCTTCATCGTAGGAAGGCACACAGAGGGAGCAGGGGATGTGGCGACAACAGAGAAGGAGGAGGAGGGGATGAAAGGAGGAGGGTGACATTGAGCAGCAGACACAGTGAGTGATGATGTAGGACAAACACATCTTCTTCCTCTTCCTCCTCTTTCTCCTCTGCTTCTTCTTCCTCCTCTTCCTCCTCTTTCTCCTCTGCTTCCTCCTTCTCTTCCTCCTCCTCCTCCTGTGTGGTTGACACCATGGGTGGTGCGGGGGATTGGGGTGTTTTTGATGGTGTATATTGATACAGACTAATATCAATATTGTGAACTGGATCCCATCCAGCCTCACCTTTATGTAGACTATACAGCCAGGTCAGACTGCGTGTCCGTTATTCAGGAAGGGAAATGCAGAGAGGAAATCACATTAGACACACTCCCAACTCAGATTCTCATTCCATACCGAAGGGGGGAGAGTGGGGGAAGATGGACGTACTGGGAGCTTTGAAGGAGGGGGGCGCGGTGGAGTGGGTTAAAGTGGGTCTCCACTACAGTCAGGCTCAGAGCTGCAGGGTAGTGTCCCACGGAAATGAGCCATTAGAATTTTGGATTTTTTTTATCTTCTTTCTTTTTCCTTTTCTGCGGTAGTTTCTATTATTGTATGTCTTTGTTGTTCAATCATGATTATTTAGGGATGGGGGGAATGGAACGTCTTGGACATTTCCGATCCCCTTATAGAGTAGACACAGAACCCTTGGTCTCCATCTACTCTCCTTCCTAGAAACATCACATGCAAGGGATTCAGGGTAAAGCAGGCCCAGACTGTAAAGCAGGCCCAGAAAGTAAAGAAGGCCCAGCCAGTAAAGCAGGCCCAGACAGTAAAGCAGGCCCAGACAGTAAAGCAGACCCAGACAGTAAAGCAGGCCCAGACAGTAAAGCAGGGCCAGACAGTAAAGCAGGCCCAGACAGTAAAGCAGGCCCAGACAGTAAAGCAGACCCAGACAGTAAAGCAGGCCCAGACAGTAAAGCAGACCCAGACAGTAAAGCAGGCCCAGACAGTAAAGCAGGCCCAGACAGTAAAGCAGGCCCAGACAGTAAAGCAGACCCAGACAGTAAAGCAGACCCAGACAGTAAAGCAGGCCCAGACAGTAAAGCAGGCCCAGACAGTAAAGCAGACCCAGACAGTAAAGCAGACCCAGACAGTAAAGCAGACCCAGACAGTAAAGCAGACCCAGACAGTAAAGCAAGCCCAGACAGCTTTGTGGGCTGAGGACAAGTCTCCCACCCTACTCCCCTGCCCCACCCCGCGCCAGTGTTGAGGAGATGGGGCGATAAGATAGTGGTAAGAGCTGAGGGAGGTGTTTGAAGTTACGGATGAGGTGTTGCCTTATCGCTGGGAGCAGGTCTGAGGCATCCGCCAGGGCTTTTGCAGTAACAGATGAGGCAGAAGGGAGTGTAGACAGCGAGGAGGTGAGGGATCGCCGTGACGATGAGGGGTGATGAAGAGCCAGGACACACGCAGATAAAGATGAGCTCCGCCACACCAGAACATCAGCTATCCTCCTGACAACAAACATCCACCAACACAACACTTCCATTGTGCTACTGCTGAGCTGTGAGGACATCAGACAAGACTAGAGAAGAGTACTGCAGGTCCCCAGCTCAGCTCAGTGAAGACGCTAATCCCAGTATACTGTCTAATGTGCATGGTCGATATTGTAGCTAGCGACTCTTGGTTGGTGTACTTCAGTATGACTAACGTTAAATTGCTCAACCTGAATAACACTGTGGTTACTGTGCCCACTGCCAAGCTTATGGTGCCTATAGTTCATCCCCAACCCACTCATCCATTATCCCCAACCCACTCATCCATTACTCACCCATTATAATATATTTTTCCTTATTTATTTGGTTAACATTCCAGCATCTCCCTGTGAGGAAGACAGCCATTGACTGACTCCAGTGTCAGACTCGCTCCTTCTCACTGTGTATTAATATCCATAATCCCAGTTGTTATTGAATAGAAGGTGCAGTTGATTTAAGGCCTGAGTGAACTGGGAGGGAGGAATAGACATTAGGACGGCTTCATCTGGAAGAGGTTAGCCGAGCAGGCCGCCCTCCCGCTCTCATCTGGATGTAGTTTTGACTTATGGAATACACATTTTGGTTCACTCGTTCATTTTCTTCCCCTGCTAATCCTTTCTTTCCTCTTCATCCTAATGAAGCGAAACTGTTTGCAAACACGAACACGGTTTCTCTTTCCTATGCCTCTCATTTCTGGGTCCGTCCTACTGCCAATGCCACTCTGGTGCCAGACTAGCCCCCCCCCCCACTTCCTCCTCCTCCTATCCCAACTCTGACGACCCAAACCTACTCCAACTTTATTTATTCTCCTCAGCTTTATTTTTCATGTTGACTCTCTCTGGTCTTTCTGATCAAAATTGCTCCAGCCTTTGGCACCCTGTGCATCTCGCCACCTGTGTGTGTGTCTGTGTGTGTCTGTCTGCATGTGTGTCTGTATGTGTGAGTGTGTATGTCAATCTTTGTGTCAGTCTGTGTATGAGAGGTGGGGTGTCCGGGTGTGTGTTGCTTGATTAAAGCCCTGCTGCGTCAATGCTTGCCCTGTGCATGAACAGTTGAACCATGTTTAAGTGTTTTAGTATTCTAATGCAGAGTGAGGTTAGATTACTCAGATGGGCCCTCTGTGTTCTCTGGCCTGTGGCCCCCCAGGCCCCCCAGGCCCATGATTGGTAGAGAGCCGTGGCCGGTGGCCCTTGCTGGCCCCTGGGTTCTGCTCCTGTCTTCCTGTTCCAATCAGGATAGAGGGATGAAAGGAGGGCGTACCGTTCGCTGAAAGAGAGGCCTCAGAATAGGAAACAGATCTCTCCCGCTCTCTTTTGCTGTTTGTCTCTTTGTGCTCTTTCTGTCTCCATCTCATCTCATTTCTCTCTCTCTTCCTTTGTGTATTTCAGTCTCTTTCTCCACCTGTCTCTCTCTGTTGTATTATCTATCTGTGTTTCTCTCTTATTCAGGTCTCTTCTAATGTATTTTCTCGTTCTCTGGTTCTTTGTGAGTTGTGGTTCAGACCATTTGGAATGCTCTGGCCAGAGCCTTTGTTCCGAGTTCCGTTGCCGTGTTCCGTTGCTGTGTAGCGTGACTGGTTCTCTCCCCGTAGGGTTCTGTCTTTCCTGTTCCCTCTGTATAAATATGAATGAATCGCCACAGTTCAGCAGAGTGCAATTTCATTAATTAGAACATGTTGAGTAAAGAAAGCTTCTTTCAGTTAGGTCAGTCTAACTGAGCTTATGAAAACACTGCAGGCAAGAGGGCCTACATACATTAGTACATGATATACATGCATATACTGACAGATATACACACACACACACACACACACACACACCAGCCATATCGGCATGTACAAAGACATGCATAATCGCTCTCTAATATGTAGGTTCATACTTCCATCACTCTTGGCCTTTATTTCCCCTTCGCCTGTTCTCGTTCAGCCCATATCGGTCTCATTACTGTGGGCAGAGTGAGCTGTAATGCCCCATGAGATAAGTCCCACCTGGATGAGCAGGGCTTTGAACAGCCATGATTAGTCCTGCTTCAGAGATAACAGAGCCATTAGCTGAGGCTGATCATTTCATGGCTAGTGCAACAACAAGAGAGGCAGCTCCTCCTTGATGAGAGAGGCAGCTCCACCCAAACCCTATGAATTTAGAGAGACCTTGGTTCAATGCGTGTGTGCGTTTGTGTGTGTGCATGCATGCGTCTTTCTGTCTGTAAAGTGGGGAAAGGAGGTTATTTTAGTAAATAAACAAACTGTATAAACGTTAAATGTGCCTGACGTCTTCAGTATCCATTACTGCAGAAAGCAGGCCAGAAAACAGAGAGAAGAGAAAAAGTGTAACAGGTAGAGAGAGGAGATGAGATCAATGGAGCCGGAATGGACGATTGATTCAGCCTGTCAGATATTCCACATTAGCGGCTTGATTAGAAACAAATATGGAGTCCTAGTCATGTGTACCATAGATGTGACAGGTTGAACTGAGTCGTCAAAAAGTAATTACAGTTAACCCCTATGGATGGAGGACACTGGGAGACACTGGGAGATGGTTGCTGCTGTGCTTGCTGAAGTAGCATCCTCTGGTACTGAAGAAGTCTAGCTATGGCATTCTGATATAGGCCTACGGTATACTGAATATCCGGCCATAAACAAACCCTGTTCTCGTGAGGCACAATTCTTATGGTTTTCCTCCCCCCAGGCACCTAATTGATCAATTTATGTCATGTATTGGTGCTAGAGTCCCCACACTTGGTTAGCCAGGTATTGATCAGTCTGTTTAGAAGACAGGGATGAAAACCAGCAGACACTGTGGCCCTTGATGATCAAAATCAAAGTTCATTGGCCACGGTACAGTGAAATGCTTGCTTGCTAATTCTGCTCAACAATGCAGTACAATATCAATCAATAATCAAATGCCAAAAACAAAAGTCCAAAAATAACAAGCAGTAATAAAAAGTACTTGAAAAAAAGAGTAATACAAACTAGTATGAGAAGTATGTACATAGTAGATTATACAGTTTGACTGATTTATCAAAATGAAGATTGTTTTATACCAGTAGTAAAGTGAAGTGAGTAAAGTGAGTAGTAAAGTGATTGGAGTCATAGGTGTGTCATGGTGGGGCGGCTTGGGCATTAGGCCCCCCGGCACTCTGGACCTCCCGTTCCAAAAACACACCATGCAAATGTACAGGTACGGTAGGCAAATGAACACGGGCTGAACACAGCCTCACTGACTCACCTTGACATCTGTAGCCTACACTCAGAACCGGTCTGACTGGTGGGTGCACACCCCAACAGAACTCTTACTTCCCCTTTATCTGTCTCTCACTCAGAAACCTGTCTGGGTAGCCTTTTGATTGGATGTTCAGGAGTCTTATGGCTTGGGGGTAGAAGCTGTTTAGAAGCCTCTTGGACCTAGACTTGGCGCTCCGGTACCGCTTGCCGTGCGATAGCAGAGACAACAGTCTATGACTAGGGTGACTGGAGTCTTTGACAATTATTAGGGCCTTCCTCTGACACCGCCTGGTATAGAGGTCCTGGATGGCAGGAAGCTTGGCCCCAGTGATGTACTGGGCCGTACGCACTACCCTCTGTAGTGCCTTGCGGTCGGAGGCCGAGCAGTTGCCATACCAGGCAGTGATGCAACCAGTCAGGATGCTCTCGATGGTGCAGCTGTAGAACCTTTTGAGGATCTGAGGACTAATGCCAAATCTTTTCAGTCTCCTTAGGGGGAATAGGTTTTGTCGTGCCCTCTTCACGACAGTCTTGGTGTGCTTGGACCATGTTAGTTTGTTGGTGATGTGGACACCAAGGAACTTGAAGCTCTCAACCTGCTCCACTACAGCCCCGTCGATGAGAATGGGGGCGTGCTCGGTCCTCTTCTTTTTCCTGTAGTCCACAATCATCTCCTTTGTCTTGATCACATTGAGGGAGAGGTTGTTGTCCTGGCACCACACAGCCAGATCTCTCTGACCTCCTACCTATAGGCTGTCTCATCGTTGTCGGTGATCAGGCCTACCACTGCTGTGTCGTCTGCAGACTTAATGATGGTGTTGGAGTCATGCCTGGCCATGCAGTCATGAGTGAACAGGGAGTACAGGAGGGGACTGAGCATGCACCCCTGAGGGGACCCCATGTTGAGGACCAGCGTGGCGGATGTGTTGTTACCTACCCTTACCACCTGGGGGCGGCCCGTCAGGAAGTCCAGGATCCAGTTTCAGAGGGAGGTGTTTAGTCCCAGGGTCCTTAGCTTAGTGCACTATGGTGTTGAACGCTGAGCTGTCGTCAATGAATACCATTCTCACATAGGTGTTCCTTTTTTCTATGTGTGAAAGGGCAGTGTGGAGCGCAATAGAGATTGCGTCATCTGTGGATCTGTTGGGGCGGTATGCAAATTAGTGGGTCTAGGGTTTCTGGGATAATGCCAGAGATACTACAGTAAACAACACTTACAGCCATAATTACCGTAATCAAGCCCCTTTCTCCCATACACAATGCTAGTGTGCGGACGGCCATTTCAAATTAGATGAATACATTTGAAAGCGTAATTATTTTTGGCGCTTTTAGCTATTATTCTCAACTATGGAAAAGGGAGGGGGAGATGAGAAAGAGAAGGGGTGCTTGATCCCTAGACTTGTGTACATATTTTATTTCTCTCCTTTTTTCGCCCTCTTTTTTTTTCTCGCTCTCTCTCTCGCTCTCTCTCTCTCTCTCTCTCTCTCTCTCTCTCTCTCTCTCTCTCTCTCTCTCTCTCTCTCTCTCTCTCTCTCTCTCTCTCTCTCTCTCTCTCTCTCTCTCTCTCTCTCTCTCTCTCTCTCTGTCTCTGTCTCTGTCTCTGTCTCTCTCTCTCTAATATACATAACTTTCTTTCGTTTTCCCTGCATATGGAAGGCCTCTAAACAAAGCAATCTCAATTAACCTCACTTGGCTCTCCCCTCATCCTAACCTCTCAATTCTAACAAACACACACACACACACACACACACAAACACACACACAGAGTGATGTGAATAAAAAACATCAAAACAAACTAAGGAGCTAAATTACACACACTGCTGTAAACAAAAAAAATACTTGCTTTTTAGTGACTATCTGCTAGATTTGTTTATAAGGAGATTGTCAGAAGTTATCCCAACCATTCCATGTTAGACTTCACTGCTCCCCCATTCCTAAAATACTGCCATCCAGACGGTAATCTAATTACGATTGGGAATATATGGGGTCACCCTCCCTCCCCCATACCCCTTAACCCTTACCCCAATCACTTCATGTCTCTGTCTGAGCACTGCAGACAGTCTACATTCAGCTGTGTTAACACACACACACACTGAACATGATTGAATGATTGAAGTCCATTAATGCAGGAATTACTGTGCGAATAATGTAATTACATACCACTGTACGTCTGTAGACTATAGACTAGACATGAATTTACAGCCTCCTCACACATGGCATTTGTAGCAGCAAAGTGAAAGCTGTTTAACTTTAATTCAGTCAATTCACAATTGCTCTCCCTCCCTCCTAAACATCCTCCCCTCTTTTTCTGCTGTACATTCCAGTTCATGTTCTGTGGTTGATATGTTTGATTGAGTCTCTCACTTATGTCTGAGAGTGGAGAGGTGGCTTCCACTGGGAGAGAAGGCCTGGTCGCACTGGGACCACACTTCCCTGGGCTGGGAAACAATTACTGCTCCCCTCTCACCTTCCTGCCTTCTATCCCCTTTTCATTCTCTCTCTCTCTCTCTCTCTCTCTCTCTCTCTCTCTCTCTCTCTCTCTCTCTCTCTCTCTCTCTCTCTCTCTGTCTGTCCTCTTCTCTTCTCTTCTCTTCTCTTCTCTTCTCTTCTCTTCTCTTCTCTTCTCTTCTCTTCTCTTCTCTTCTCTTCTCTTCTCTTCTCTTCTCTTCTCTTCTCTTCTCTTCTCTTCTCTTCTCTTCTCTTCTCTTCTCTTCTCTTCTCTTCTCTTCTCTTCTCTTCTCTTCTCTTCTCTTCTCTTCTCTTCTCTTCTCTTCTCTTCTCTTCTCTTCTCTTCTCTTCTCTTCTCTTCTCTTCTCTTCTCTTCTCTTCTCTCTCTCGCTCTCTTTGTCTGTCTGTCAATTAAATTCAAAGGGCTTAATTGGCATGCAAAACATATGTTTACATTGGCAAAGCAAGTGAAATAGATAATAAACAAAAGTGAAATAAACAATCAAAAATGAACACTAAAAATTACACAAGTTTCAGAGGAATAGAGACATTTCAAATATAATATTATGGCTTTATACAGTGTTATATCGATGTGCAACTAGTTAAAGTACAAAAGGGAAAATAAATAAACATAAATATGGGTTGTGTGCCTCGCGAGTGGCGTGGTGGTCTAAGGCACTGCATCGCAGTGCTAGCTGTGCCACTAGAGATCCTGGTTCGAATCCAGGCTCTGTCGTAGCCGGCCGCGACCGGGATACCCATGGGGCGGCGCACAAATGGCCCAGCGTCGTCAAGGGTAGGGGAGGGTTTGGCCAGCAGGGATGTCCTTGTCCCATCGCGCTATAGCGACCCCTGTGGCGGGCCGGGCGCAGTGCACGCTGACTCGGTCGCCAGGTGTACTGTGTTTCTTCCGACACATTGGTTTGGCTGGCTTCCGGGTTAAGCGGGCACTGTATCAAGAAGCATTGCGGGTCGGTTGGGTTGTGTTTCGGAGGACGCACGACTCTCGGCCTTCGCCTCTCCCGTGTCCGTACGGGGGTTGCAGCGATGGGACAGGGACTGTAACTACTACCAATTGGGTTGTATTTGCAATGGTGTTTGTTCTTCACTGGTTACCCTTTTCTTGTGGCAACAGGTCACAAATATTGCTGCTGTGATATTTGTGGTATTTCACCCAATAGACATGGGAGTATATCAAAATTGGATTTGTTTTCAAATTCTTTGTGGGTCATTGTAATCTGAGGGACATATGTGTCTCTAATATGGTCATACATTTGGCAGGAGGTTAGGAAGTGCAGCTCAGTTTCCACCTTTTGTGGGCAGTGTGCACATAGCCTGTCTTCTCTTGAGAGCCAGGTCTGCCTACGGTGGCTTCTCTCAATAGCAAGGCTATGCTCACGGAGTCTGTACATAGTCAAAGCATTTCTTAATTTTGAGTCAGTCACAGTGGTCAGGTATTCTGCCACTGTGTACTCTCTGTTTAGGGCCAAATAGCATTCCAGTTTGCTCTGTTTTATTGTAAATTCTTTCCAATGTGTCAAGTAATTATCTTTTTGTTTTCTCATGATTTGGTTGGGTCTAATTGTGTTGCTGTCCTGGGGCTCTGTGGGGTCTGTTTGTGTTTGTGAACTGAGCTCCAGGACCAGCTTGCTTAGGGGACTCTTCTCTAGGTTAATCTCTCTGTAGGTGATGGCTTTGTTATGGAAGGTTTGGGAATCACTTCCTTTTAGGTGGTTGTAGAATTTAACAGCTCTTTTCTGGATTTTGAGAATTTGCGGGTATTGGCCTAATTCTGCTCTGCATGCATCATTTGGTGTTTTGCGTTGAGGATGTTTTTGCAGAATTCTGCATGCACAGTCTCAATTTGGTGTTTGTCCCATTTTGTGAATTCTTGGTTGGTGAGTGGACCCAAGACCTCACAACCATAAAGGGCAATGGGTTCTATAACTGATTCAAGTATTTTTTGCCAGATCCGAATTATGATGTCAAATGTTATGTTCCTTTTGATGGCGTAGAAGGCCCTTCTTGCCTTGTCTCTCAGATCATTCACAGCTTTGTGGAAGTTACTTGTGGTGCTGATGTTTAGGCTGAGGTAGGTATAGTTTTTGTGTGTGCACTAGGGAAACGATGTTTAGATGGAATTTGTATTTGTGGTCCTGGCAACTGGACCTTTTTCGGAACACCATTATTTTTGTCTTACTGAGATTTACTGTCAGGGCCCAGGTCTGACAGAATCTGTGCAGAAGATCTAGGTGCTCCTGTAGGCCCTCCTTGGTTGGGGACAGAACCACCAGATCATCAGCAAACAGTAGACATTTGACTTCAGATTCTAGTAGGGTGAGGCCGGGTGCCTGGGCCAATTCGTTGATGTATATGTTGAAGAGGGTGGGGCTCAAGCTGCATCCCTGTCTCACCCCACAGCCCTCTCCAGTCTCTCTCTCCAGTCTCTCTCTCCAGTCTCTCTCTCCAGTCTATCTCAAGAGTCTCTCTCTCCAGTCTCTCTCTCCAGTCTCTCTCTTCATTCTCTCTCTCTGTCTCTCTCCAGTCTTTCTCTCCATCTCTCTCTGTCTCTCTGTCTCTCTCTCTCGCTCTGTCTCTCTCTCTTGCTCTTTCTCTCTTTCTCTCTCTCTCTCTCTCTCTCTCTCTCTCTCTCTCTCTCTCTCTCTCTCTCTCTCTCTCTCTCTCTCTCTCTCTCTCTCTCTCTGTCTCTGTCTCTGTCTCTGTCTCTGTCTCTCTCTCTCTGTGTCTCTGTCTCTCTCCCTCTCCCTCCCCCCACTATGCCCCTCCCTTTAGTTACATATCAGGAGAAGTCCCACCCAGGGAGGTGAAGTGTGTGTGTGTGTGTGTGTGAAGCACAACCTCCTTTGTTGTCCAGCCATCCCTCTACAACACCCAAAGATGAGAGGTGTTGCTATGACAACGGAGTAGAGTATCTAAAAGCAGTAGTCTACAGAGAGACAAGAAGCCATTCTGTGATCGATTGATGTGTGTTGTTGTTGTTGGCTTGTGGATTCACCCACAAATCCCCTTAAGACACACATATCCTTACTTCCCTACCGTAAAACACTAATTCGATCACTCTGTGGTTCTGTGGTTGGACTGTGGTGAAGATGGACTGGTCTGGAGGAGAGGGAATCCTTCTAGAGAGAGGAAGTGGTTATGTTAAGGATACTGTAACATGTATGGATGCCTACATCAGTTAGCCATTTCAGTCTGCCATTTTCCTTTGGGTCTCCCCTTTCCAGGCCTTAAACTGATAGGGATTTCTCTGCACACACATAGCCTTCATAAGACCAGGGTCTCAGGGAGCAAAACCCTACACCCTCTCTCTGCCCCCCATGTCCACTCCCATGTCCCCCCATCTCTGGTATGGTCTGGTCCCACTTCTCTGACCACTAACCCTTCCCTCCTGTCTCTAGCCTCTCACTGTGTTATATTTGTAGTTGTGTTAACACTGTAAATAGTGAACTCTCATGGTCTCCATTTTGGTTACATCTCTAACCAGTGTTGGGGAAGCTACTCTTAAAATATATTTTAACAAGCTACCAATTACTTCACACTGGAAGGAGTTAAGCTACACTAAATCTACCCTTAAGAAAAATATAGTTTACTTAACTAAAGTTACTTTGAAAAAGTAGTTCACTACATCCAAACTACTATTTTGTGATACATTTTCATATCTAAATCTGAAATGTAATAGACTACAAATTGCAAGAACATAAAATTCTGGAGTCAGATGTTAACAGAATATGTTTCAAGTGAGAATAAGGCCGGTCTGATGCTGAAAAACTAAGGAAATTCTTGCCTACTTCCCCCATATTTTATTTTCATTTAGCAAAAAACGTAGTGTAGAGACGCTACATGTCAAAAAAGTCATTAACTACTGAAAACATTACCAAGATTTTAATTTAGTTCAATAACCACCAAGCTACTGCAAAATGTAGTTAAATCACTACATGAAGTTCACTACTCCCCAACACTGTCTATAACTAAGTTGAAAATGTGTAACACCATGTACATAACACCATGTACATAACACCATGTACATAACCAAAGGTTTCACATTCTCAGTGATGGGGGAGGGCCTACCCATCATGCCTGTGCAAAAAAGACTCAACCCCAAGAAATCATTAGAAACTAACAAAAAGTGGAAAAGAAAGGGAAATATTTATTTATTTACAAAAGCGAGAGGGCGCCATCAGATTAGGTTGGTGATTGGGCGTCCTGCACTTCCCAGCTCCTTCCTGTACCTGACCCCCAGTTGACCCCTGGACAACCCCTCTGAGAGGAGTCAAGGGCTTTATTCTGCTGGCCGGGGCTGGAGGGAAGTGGGGCGGGGGGGTCTGCACTGCGAATGCCAGCATTCCTATGCCGTTAGCCTGAGCGCTAGTAGTGCTATCGCCTCCATCACTCCAACTGCCACACTGATATAATTGCAGCCTGTGATCTCTGGCGGGCCAAAACGCTCTCATTTTCCTGAAAGACCAGTTTGAAGTTCCTCCAAACACCCCCCCCCCCCCCTTCCCTTCTCTTGCTCTCCCTCTTGTTCAAATGTTCAAAAATACACATATTAAATCCCTTTCTCTCAATTTGCCTCCTCTCTCTCTGTTCATCTCGTAGCTTGCCCCTCCTCACCCTCTCCTCTCTCACTCCAATATTACTCATTGCATTAAAGTTTCAAATTGCTTCAAGGCTTTACTTATCGATTTATGTAATAAGCGCCTAATACGATAACTCTTGTTTCGTCTTGGAATCTCTGTGCTCTTGTTTTGGAGCAAACTGTTGAGCGTGCCCATGCCTCTTCGTCCTGTTTTGGGATGGCCCGTCCAGACATAGACATAGACCATGACATCATTCTTTGACTTTCTACAGATGTTTACAGAGAGTTGACCATGCACTCAGAATTCTACACGACCACTTGTCCTCAGTCCGACTCTGTGTATGTCCCTGGTCCTGGCAGGATAAAGCGCTGTGGCGAACAGTTACCATTCTGCTGGACTTGATTTGAAACAGAATCCCTGATGTGTCTAGTTATGTAAATAGTTGTTACTCAACATTCCCTGCTCCTAATCATGCATCTGTTTGAGGTCAATCCAATGTTTGGAGGTTTTGGAAAACCATCAGATTATCTGTACTGAATTTACCACTGATATATGATATGACATAATGTGATATGGTTTAATATGATGTAATGTAATGCAACCAGAGCTACAGTACCTGCCTACAACCTCTGGAATGGGCACTTGGCATCTCCATAGACAGCCTCACCCGCTTCACCCTCTCCTTTGCCCAGTTGGCACCCTGCCACCCTGGCACCAGTCAATCAGAGAATGTGGTCTGAAATGTAATTTTGATCAATCAAAATAAGGCAGTGATGATGACTCGGTAGTGTTCTCTGAGAGAGAGCGCTCGCTGCCTTATATGGGCTTGATTTACTGTAGATCTCCACTCACTCTGGGCTCGCCTGCCACGTCTTCTTCACATGGGACGAGGTCTCTCCTTGCATGTGTCTGCACGGTTCTGTTTGTGTGTGTGTGTGTGTGTGTGTGTGTGTGTGTGTGTGTGTGTGTGTGTGTGTGTGTGTGTGTGTGTGTGTGTGTGTGTGTGTGCACATGTTTGTTAGTTAAACAGGACTAATTGAATAGCTGATGGAGCGTGCTGTAAAAATACTGTTACTGTGTGAGAAACTCTCTTTCTGAGCTAAACATTCTCCTCTGGCTGACATTCCTGTTTTTCTCTGTTCTCTTCCCCTTTAAGCAGCAGTGGACCTCCATCATTAAAGGTTCAGTGGCGTGAATGTCCAGTAACCAGAATAAAAGAGCATTCATTCATCCCCATTAACGTATTGGGATTGCAGGCAGTTACCAAGGTCAAGTGTGTGCACTCGAGCTGAGTTCGAGACAGTTACACTGTGTGTGTGTGTGTGTGTGCGATAACGTGTTTATCTCAGCGTGTATGTGTGTGTTTCTCAGTGTATGTGCGTCTCAGCGTGTGTGTGTGTCTCAGTGTATGTGTGTCTCTGTGTGTGTGTGTGTGTGTGTGTGTGTGTGTGTGTGTGTATATTTGCATGTGGTTTGCGTGGGTCTGGGCCAGGCCTGTCCTCATTTCTACAGATCCTTAACTCACCTGCAGGCCAGGTCTGCTCCTTATCACTCCCCTGTTCTGATTGGCTCTTATCTGCTGGCCCTGCTCTGATTGGGGGTCATAAAGCAGCGCTTTAATGGACCATGAATGTCCAGATAACTCACTGATACCAGGGTTCGACCCAAACACAACCACAGTGATAACACAACCAGACACACATCCTCCTCCTACGAGTCCTACCACTACACTCATCCTTTTCTTCCCCTCTTCTCCCCCATCACTTCCCACACAAGGGATGTTTGAGCTGCTGACAAAATGGCCATACAGTTTATCTTCTGCTCTGTGCTGTCACAGCCAGTCATTATGTAAGTAGGTGTACTGGCCTGCGTGGGACTTTTTAGACCTATGTAAAAAGGGATGTATTTGCCTGTTGGCTTGCTGTCTACTACAGTGTTGTACTAAATCTGTTGGACTCTCTCTTCACCGTTGTTCTCTTTTGAAATGTCTCTGTTCATCCTCACTGGAATATTTGGCATGTTCCTTTATTTGACACAACCTGACTTACTGCAGTGGATTCTTCATTGGGCTTGTTGTGTTATATGTTATTCCTCTGGGGGGCAGTAGTGATCTACAGTGCTGGACATTGTGTTTGTGAGAGAGAGCAAGAAAGAGTGTTGGTACTGTAAAAGAGAGAGAGAGAGTGAGTTTTATAAAGGATGAGTGTGTTGTAAAGCTGGTAGGGTTGTAGAGACACAGAGACAGGGGGATTTAGTAGATTTATAACAGGGGAACGGACATTTTAACTCCTCTTCTTCACTGAACGGGGGTGTTGAAGAAACCCAAATAAAGGCTATAGTGTCAGTATGTGTCTCATGTAGTGGGAGAAAGTACAGCAGTCCCTGTTCTCTCTCTCTCTCTCTCTCTCTCTCTCTCTCTCTCTCTCTCTCTCTCTCTCTCTCTCTCTCTCTCTCTCTCTCTCTCTCTCTCTCTCTCTCTCTCTCTCTTTTTCTCTCTCTTCCTATCTCTCTCTCTCCATGACTTTCTCACTCTCTCTGAATGTTTCTCTCTTGCTGCCATCCTCCCTCAAAGGCCCTTGGATTTATCTCAGCACTGTGCCTGTGGTTTTATCATGCCATGTTATCACGATTCCTCTTTCTCCCTCTCTCTCTCTCCCTCCTTCCCTCTCCCTCCTTCGCTCTCATATCCTCTGTCTCCATGTTGTGATTCCTAACCTCTGATAAAACCCAGCCAATCACACAGAGTTAACCTGCAGTCTCCATACATGACATATGTGACCTCTGTCTCTATTGGCTCTGTGCAATTGCATACTAATTACATTTAATACATTATAGTGATTAGTGATGATAGGGATCACACTCCAGGATCCTCAAATCAATCACATTTGTCTTGTTTGTCTCTGATTCTTTACACAATCAAACAAGTTTAGTATTCTACAGTTTTACTACTGAATAATGAATATATTGGTTTGTATTCTTGTGTGAGTTTAAATCTAGTAAAGTGCATGTCTATCCAAACCACTTCATGTGGAAGGTTTTATGTGCA